>NC_072895.1:83636363-83939393 GCF_027943255.1 Anastrepha obliqua | reverse complement strand
TTTTCGAAGTATTCATTTCCTTCGACTGCAATAAGGTAATTATGAATGAGGAAGAGCTGTAGAATATTGGATCACCTTTCGTTTTGTGCTTAAGCTTCACAATTTTTTTGCAATGTATTGAAGTTTTCCCATCTCGTTTGGTCTCATGTTGATCTAAATTATTTGAAAAAAAAAAAATACCAGTCTAACGGTTAGACGCGATAGAAGTGAAACCTTTCGTAAAACAAACTGAGAGAGAATAAGACGAAAGCAGCATTAGGAGCGGGATAATTATAGGTTCATTATAATATTGCTATAAAGTTCATATTTTATTTTCTTCATTTTATTATTATTCATCCTCTATGTTTTCAATTTCAACAAATGATACGAGTGGCTTATGATAGCTAAAATATGATACAAATGCTTTGGTTTCGATGTTGTCAACATATCTTTGAAATACCACGTCAATTGTTGTTTTTGATCGTGTTGTCGATTCAGTGCCATTGTTACACATTTTTAAATTGAATGTTGTATTGAGAAAGTCAATTAAAGGAACCGCTGAGTCCAATGCAAAATTTACGTTAAAATCGCCACTTAAGATCATTGGAACTTTATCGTAATCTTTTCTAAGTATCCGCGATACTTCTGGTGTATACTTTATTAAATTTTCGTGAATGAACTCCGTGATGCTATTTATTGATTGATTCGGTGAAATATAAATTGCCACAATTAAAACTGTTTCATATTTCTCCCACTTTAGAGAGCTGAACAGACAGTGATTCTAGTTGCTGTGCATTCAGATCTATCTGTGGAGTTACAATACGAGCACCGTCATTTTGATTGTGGTATGTTGCAACACCGCCTGCAATTGCGGTAAATATTTAAAAATGAAAATATTTACGAATATAAAAATACGGACGCAATGCAGCACACGCGGTTGCTATTATGAGCGTCATAACGCGTATATTACATAGACGTACTAACATACACACAAACATTCGTAGGACGCTTGGTCTAAGCAAGTACATATTAGGTAGTGTAGTATAGGTATACATAATGCCTTCTCGCTCACCGTGGCTCCATAATACGCAGGCGCGCACACATACGTACTAGCATACATACAAACATACATACGTATGACGCTTGAACTAAACACCAAAGCAAGTAATAGGCAGTGTAGTATACATACTACAATACTCACTATACTAGCGTGGCTCAGCAGTACGCAGCCACACACATATACGTACATATATTAACATATAACGCTTCGTAGTGTCGCTTTTTCGTTTCATCGAGTCTCAAATCACTCCCAACGATTCTAAAGAAGTTTTCACTTCAAAAAACTGGTGTAAAACTTCATATTCTTCTTGATTAGCACAATAACCGCTTTTGGTCGAGTTTACCAAAGTAATTTCTTTCTCGTGCTAACCGGCGCTAGTTGGGCACACAAAGTGAAGCCTCCTGTCCTCCTGTCCAGCTGGTACCGAATCGAATACTTTGACAGCCGGAGCGTTTGTATTCATTCGGACAACATGACCCAGCCAACGAAGCCGCTAGATCTTGGTGCAAAACTGCATTTTCCATTACAAATGTATTTAAAGGTTTATTATAAAATTTAACTGCTTTCATTTTTGTGGCATATTTAATTTTAGTAGCTATAAAATATTAATGGAGAGTGAACATTTTTCACAAATATATTTCCCCAAAATTTACAGTAGGGCTATACTCAGACAAAGAATATACCTTTCTATATTCTAATATTGTAATAATGTAATTCAATAGACTATAAATTAAACTACCTGCTGAGAGTCCAGACATCGATTCCAAACACTACCAGGCTTAAATTAAACACTGCCAAATGATTAAATGGAAACAATTTAAGGAAAATAATAAGCATTTGTATTAAGAATAGGGGCGGTCATATCGAGAACGAGTAAATAAATTCTGTGAAAAATTGTGCAATGCATACGGCGAGAACGAATTCCCAGAAAAAAATTCCGTTTCAGTTTCGTGGCAAATTTCGCTTATTAACAGTGGAGTGGGGAGCTAAGGGAAATCACATTGTAGTGATTGCATTAGTCATCGTCCTCGCTGCACTGGCAGCCCTAAAAGCCGTTCGAGAAAGAATTCGCACAAATCCTCTTAGAAAGCAAAAAAATCATGTCCAGGGAAATGAATGTATCGAGCAGATCCATGTCAAGACTAATTAGAGATGATCTCTACATGAAAGCCTTCCGTCGTTCAACTGGGCAACTTTTGACAACGCGCTTGAAGAAAATTAGACTCGACAGATGCACGCAGCTTCTTCTCAAAAATGTTGTTCCAAGCCTCCGGAATGGTTTATTGGGGAGTGTCTTGTAAAGGCGTTATACCTATCTCTTCATTTCTGCGAAAATGAGGTTAAGACCGGGGCAAAAGTATAGCAGGCGGATATCTTAGAAGGCGTGGTGAGGCAGTTGAGCAGTACTCTCTTCAATGGAGAGCGTTGGTTCTTTCAGAAAGATTTCACTCCAGCCCATAAGACAAAAACCCCCCCAGCAGTGGCTAAAAAACAATATTCCTGGGTTAATAGCCGCAGAAGATTGACCGTTGGACGTCCAGATCTGAATCAATTGGACTAGAGTTTGTGAACACGCCTGTCGTAATTGTATCGCATTTCTGAAGTAATCCGAATTCGAACAGATCATTCGATTTTTGAACATTGTTGTGAAAGTTGTTAATCAGTTCTGACTTAAATATTTCAACCTAAAAACGTATATTTTATAAATATTTTACTGTAGCAAAAACAAAGAAGAAAAACAAAAAATATAACGAAATATTTTCAATCATTTGAGTTTTCATACTAAAATAGTTTGCCGATCACCTTGTCTGCAGCGACCCATACTCATAATTTATGGCCAGTTGACGGACCCCAAATATCTACAGAGTTTTCTAGTACGGGCGTGTAGAAATGGAATCAATTAACAATCAAATAAGGTGAGGTATTAACGAAATATCTTCTTTTAGGTCTATTTAGGCCATTATATTTAAAATATGGCACCGTTCAATTCCCGCGGTGGCTTCGCGCGGTTTCACGGATCCAAAGGTAAAGTTTTTAATAGCCGCTGCATATATCCGGCTAATTTTTAGCAATGGTCTCGTTCTGGTAACTTTGCGAGCAATGATTTATAGCGGCTTATTGGCGAAGGTCTGAAACCAGTAAGCAAAGTATAGCGACCGCTCCTGGTGAGCAATTCACATCATAAATTTGTATATTGTGAGCGTGCGGTTTGCTTTAGTAACTAAATTATAAAAACATATATACAACAGCTTGCCAACGCCGACACGCCCGTAATAGAAAATTCTATATAAATAGCGATAACAGAGCGGACCTACAAAATGTCAAAATGTCAAACAAATACGCTCACCTATTACGCAAATATTATTCACTGTACCGGTTTACTTTTTTTCCAAAACTACCAGTAAACGATGGAAGGTTTAAAAATTAATTAAGGTCTTTCAGCTACCAGCGATTCCATGTGCTCGGAGTATTTTGTACATTGCCGTCAATTCGTCCCTTTTTTGGTTTTGGTTTATTTGTAGGCTTGAGTGTAAAAAGATGTAAACTGAAAAAAATAGAAAATAATGTAAAATTTCGTGCGGTTTTTTTTCGAAATTTGAAACTTTATTGACGTAAAATGGTTACAAATTTAATATTCAAAGTATTGTCCATCGCTTACTACTACTTTTTCCCATCTTTCTGGCAATTCACGGATTCCCTTTGTGAAAAATTCGGTCGGTTTTGCCGCAATCCACGAATCGATCCATTTTTTGACTTCATCGTAATTACGGAAGTGCTGGTCAGCCAGGCCATGTTGCATCGATCGGAAGAGATAGTAATCGGATGGCGCAAGGTCTGGACTATACGGCGGGTGGGGTAGGACATCCCATTTGAGCGTTTCTAAGTATGTTTTGACCACTTGTGCAACATGTGGCCGAGCATTGTCATGTTGCAAAATAACTTAGTCGTGTCTATCGGCGTATTGCGGCCGTTTTTCTCGCAGTGCTCGGCTCAAACGCATCAATTGTCGTCGGTAGACATCCCCCCGTAATCGTTTCATTCGGTTTCAGTAGCTCATAATACACAACACCCAGCTGGTCCCACCAGATACACAGCATAACCTTCAGGCCATGAATATTCTGCGCCGACGTCGATGTTGAAGCATGGCCAGGGTATCCATACGTTGCCCGACGTTTTGGATTGTCGTAATGGACCCACTTTTCATCGCCAGTCACAATTCGATGCAAAAAACCCTTTCTTTTGTGCCGTTGAAGCAGTTGTTCGCATGCCATAAAACGGCGTTCAACGTCTCTTGGCTTCAATTCATACGGCACCCAATGGCCTACCTTTCGGATCATTCCCATGGCTTTTAAACGTTTGGAAATGGTTGATTGATCAACTCCCAAAGTTTTTGCAACCTCTTCTTGCGTTTGAGCCGGATCTTGATCGAGCAATTCCTCCAATTCGGTATCCATGAACTTTGGCGGCGCACCCTCGCGTTCTTCGTCTTCCAAGCCAAAATCACCACTTTTAAAGCGTGCAAACCACTTCTGGCACGTTCGCTCAGCTAGAGCATGCTCACCATAAACTTCCACCAAGATACGATGACTTTCGGCTGCTTTTTTCTTCATATTAAAAAATTCGCCGCAAAAACACATTATTTGGCACGAAATTCGACATTTTCAAGTGTGGTAAAAATATTGTTGTTTACGCTTCAAATAAAAAACTTATACTGACGTTTGTGCCTTACGACGGTAGCTCTCCAATGAATGTTTGGAAATGTGGATCGATGGAATAATAATCAAGTTACGCCATCTGTTGTAAAACCGCACGAACTTATTCATAGTCCTATTAATTTTGCATTTTTTCAGTGTTGATAATTTTGGTATAGGTTTTTTGAAAAGTGAAATATCGTAGGTTCTTTTTAAAATTTTTCTTTTAATTTTTTTTTTACATTTAAATATTTTAAAAAAATTTTAATAATTTAAAAATTGATGAAGAAAATATGTTTGTGTATTGCATGGGTGCTTTTAAACACCTCCTCAGACTTTTGCTTATTTTTATACATATACACATTTTTTATTAATAGCTGGCAATTTCATAAAAGAATCGTCATATTCTTTCGGGTTATATTTAAATACGCACAGAATGTCAGTGAAAAATGTCATATACGAGGTGTGTTCAAAATGTATGGCGAATTTTGATTTTTCGCAGGTTACGTATATTCTAATTTCGATTTTTTTGTGGCGACATGTTGGTACTCATGTCTCGCAACGTTTATCGGTAGTACAAAATGTTCGCAGAAGGCCGAGAAGATGTGAACGACGAAAAGCGTGCCGGACGACCGAGCACTTCAACAGCAGACGAAAAAATTGATCAAATGAAGAAAATGGTATTGGCCAATCGTCGAATCATCGTTAGAGAAATTGCTGAGGACCTAGACATATCGATTGGCTCGTGCCATTCGATTTTTTTCAATGATCTGGGCATGAAACGGGTCGCGGCAAAATTCATATCAAAACTGCTCAATTTCAGATATTGGACTCTGTCCACGACGAGCCAAATTTGCTTCAGAGGGTCATAACTTGTGACGAATCGTGGATTTATGGTTATGACGTGGACACCAAAGCTCAGTCCTCTCAATGGAAGCTGCCGCACGAACCAAGACCGAAAAAAGCGTGCAAGTTCGGTCGAATGTAAAAGTTTTGCTTACCGTTTTCTTCGATTGTGCATCATAAGTTCTTCCCACAGGGTAAAACGGTCAATAAGGAATATTATCTGCAAGTTATGCGCAATTTGCGTAAAGCAATCCGCCAGAAACGTCCGGATTTGTGGAAGAACAAAAATTGGTTATTGCATCACGATAACGCCCCTGTTCACACATCGTTGCTTGTGCTCGACTTTTCAGCCAAAAACAACACACTAATGATGCCACAGCCACCGTATTCCCCAGATCTGGCCCCCTGTGACTTTTTCTTCTTCCCGAAACTGAAGCGACCCATGAAAGGACGGCGCTACGCTACGATTGACGAGATAAAGACGGCATCGAAGGAGGAGCTGAAGATTGGAACGTTGGCACAAGTGCATAATATCTCATGGGGACTACTTTGAAGGGAACAAAATAAATATTAATGAATAAATAAATAATTTCTGAAAAAACACAAAATTCGGGGTATATTTTGAACACACCTCGTATCGGAAAATCTAACAATAGCAAACAATCAAACGTCCAAAATACTTGGCTTGATTGACATGAAATTGATATGTTAATATAACAGGTGTGGCAGTTAAGTTCCAAGAACTTAGTTACTAATCGGTCTTGAACATATGTCTGGAAAGAATCGGCCTTCCGACGAGCCTACTTGACTGATATCTGACGAGCTAACGAATCGTCAACCACATAGAGCGCCCTTTGCTCCAAATGTGAGCTAATGGAACCTAGTTTAGGGAAAAGGAAATCCATTATTTTTGAGTAAAATTTTTGCGCAAATGGTTTAAAACTGTTTTATGGCCGATTCTTAGCTCCTGGGAGATGCTACGACTACTAACATGCCGGTCAACTTCAATTATTTCTCTGATTTTATCGATAGCTGTTACAGTATAGGAGAAAAAGGAAACGATTTTCTATTTCTTCTGTGAATGCCCTGCCTTATAGAAGGAGAGAATGTCAACGCTGGGCAACCCATTGTTCGAAAGTCGCGGACAACTGTCTGGTTTAGACGTCAATAACCTAATAAGGTTCTTAAACCACACAGACCGGATATAGTCTTGCTGTAAGTACCCGTTGAACAAGTTGATAGCGAGGATGAGGCAACAAAATGGTGCGGAAGCATTAGTTGGATTCTGGGGTAATCACCACTTAAATCAACCAGCCATCGACACCATAAACACCATTCGCAATTTCAACGGTCTGGCTTGCATTTTCGTCTATATCCAAAAAACACTGTAAAATTTGACGAATTTTCTCTTCGTTGACTTCCATTTTACTTATAACTGAAGGGAAAAAACAAAAACCTGCAAAAGATTTTTTTTAGTGTGAAATGTCACCTTGACAACGAGTATAAACTTTAAATTGTTTGATCCATACTTTACGAGATATCGATCACTACAGCCATCTACCGGGAAAAATTGATTTCTTTTTCCCAAAATTAATCGATTTTTGTCCAACAGTTTTTGACGAAAAAAGGCAATCCAATTTTGCCGCATTCATCTAAGTTATAGCCCCATGCACCTCAAGGGAACTCATTCGAGTAACTGCTGTGTTGAATCGGCTAACTCTCGAGAATTACCGCTAGTGCTTACAAACATGAAAGCAAAGTCGGATTCATTGCTTTACGCACAGCTATGCTGGCGGTGTTTGTGAAATTTTATAAGGACTTAAAGGACTATTTACACATTTCTTGTATGTAACCACACAGATGTACATATATACTTATAGGTATATGAGTACTTTTTTCATATATACGTACAAAAACACATATGAGCGAAAAATACGTATGTGTGGTTGTATGCAGAATTCAGGTGTGCTGACGTGTTGAATTTTATGAATCCGTTGAACACTCCAAAACATTGAAAACGTTGAACGACTGTTTATTTTATAGGTCACGCCTGCCATACTCATGTGCTTCGGAGTGTGCCAAAACTTGATATCCCTTATATCCTAAATGTATCAGCAATGTTATGGCGTCGGTATGCGAAAAAATATATCAGGTGTTGGTAATAAAAATGAAACGGACAAACCAAAGTAAATGAACGAATAAAACTTGCAACCGTGACCGTCAATCTGCGCCAACGAAAAAGTTTCGCATCCATACACAAAAACAAACAACTCATCGACACGTTCATGGACCAACGGCAAACCAAATGTTGAAGTTGTCATAAAAATAAAAATGTCATGACGGGTATTTTGCGCCTCAGTTCATGGAAATAAATGAAATGAAATTCCCGCAGAAACTTTTTTCATCTTCACTTCATATCTAACCGTATGTACATATGTACGTAGCAGTGATTTCAGTCACCGGTGTAGTTACTGTTATAGTTTTTGGCATATTGAGTCGCCGAGTAACGATAATAAACCACCGACAAACGCCAATGTCCCAAGCACTACAAAGAGCTCTAAAAAGTTGGAAAAAGTAAAAAGTATTCAACATTGTTTTGCTGGAATGTGTTTGTGTGTGTGTGCGTGTAATTTTCCATAGGTTTACATGCGTATGTTTGCATGCGTTTGTAAAGTGTATACTTTATGTACTAAAAGTTTTTGACGTTTTTATGAATGCAATAAAATCTGCGGACGCACATTTCTAACGCTTGACAGCCAACACTTTGTACGAAGGAAGAGGTTGAAAGTTTCACTTGCATGTACATACATACATACACATGTCTGCTCAGGTGAAAGAAAAACTTTTCTCGCCAAGGTGGCAAAATATCTATATAGAAAAGATTTTTCTTAAATAAAAAGGAATTATCTAATAAAAGCCAATCGTCGTAGGGCCACCAAGCGCGCGGCGGTCAATGAGAGGCGAAGTGCATGAAAAATGCCGGTATTTACTTTAAAAGAAGTTTATTTGAGCAGATTAACGAATCAAAAATTCTTGTTTTTTCTACAAAGTGTTTATTTCTTACACAATGAATTAAATGAATTCGCCCACACATATGTACATGCATGCATAACTTCTGCTCAAATATGAACGAGACGTTATCAATAAAACGGTCCGCGGATGACATATGGCAAAAATAAATTTTTTGTTTTTTGGTAGGACTGTTATAAGCTTACATGGCAAATTTCAGCGTGATATATTACATAGTTTGTTTTCTGTGCTACTGTAAACAAGTCAAGCTCGAGTGTGTTCTTCGAATTCTCTTTTATGACTTCGATTGTCTCAAAATGTTTTCCACGGAGCGGCAACTTGAGCTTGGGAAACAGGAAAAAGTCACATGGAGCCATATCAGGCGAATACGGTGCTCGCGGAACGATATAAACATTATTTTTGTTCAAATAATCGCGAACAAGACGTGATGTGTGAGCTGGTGCATTATCGTGATGCACGAACGATGACTTGTTGTCCCACAATTCCTTCCTTTTAAGACGAATGTTCTCGCGCAAACGCTTTAAAACGTCTAAATAATATTCAGCGTTAACCGATTTTTCGATTTGTGCGACTTTCAAGCACAATTTCCTTTACTTTTCTGATGTTTTCGTCGTTTACTGATGTTGCTGGACGACGTTCATGAGGCAAGTTTTCAGCCGATGTACGGCCCTCTTTGAACGATTTGTACCACTGGAAAACACGTGCACGCGATAGAGCAGAGTCCCCATAGGTAACAAAATTTGAAACAAATTCTTTGTTCAACTTGAATTTCTATCGTTAAATTCGAAGAACACACTCGAGCTTGACTTGTTTACAGTAGCACAGAAAACAAACTATGTGACATATCACGCTGAAATTTGCATTGTAAGCTTATAACAGTCCTACCAAAAAATAAAAAATGTATTTTTGCCATATGTCATCCGCGGACCGTTTTATTGATAACGTCTCGTTCATATTTGAGCAGAAGATACATAGGCATGTAATCGTATCTCAATCGTGGCGCTCGGCTTTAACTCCGCGATGGAAGCCTTGTCCTGCACAATGCCTTTAGCTGATGCTCGAACTCTGGCGTAACCTTTTCTCCCCTGGCAAGCTCCAAAAGTATGGCCCCAGCCTTCTTTTTTCTAACGGACTTTACTTTGGCTGACTCATCAGTCGTAATCTTCGCGTGCGAATCCTTTAGAACATTTGGCCTTCTGCGGGTTTTATCACAACAGCTTCTGGCTTTACGTGTTGTGTTCGCCGCTTGCTCCTTTTGTTTAGCTCGGCTAGCTTATCTTTCGACTTCTTTTGGTGGCTCCTACTAGTAACTTTACCTCATGTTTATAAACAGCTAAAACCGAGTAGACATTTCAATTGCGTCAATTAACGCGCTCTCTTTTGTAGCGCTCGTTTCTGTGCTGCTATTCCCTGGAATGGGAATGACGAGCCGTTCTGCCCCTGCAATAGTGCTTGTTGGCGTAGACTGCGCTGGTTGTAGCCGTCCAATGGTGGTACTGGAGGCATACTTCATCTAAATGCTGATGTTAGTGTACCCATTGCCATTTGCGGCGCTATCAGCCTTGGCATTTATGAACGCAGTGTGGGCTGGTCCGCTTCCAGCTGCATTCCGAATTGGTGCGATCTTTGCCGGCAGGTCTTAGCAGTAAGTTACTTCTTCTGAAGGCTGCTCTTTGATCCACGTTGTCATATCGCCATCTCTGTATCCTTCTTCTGTTCTTTACTCGGTGGTTTGTTTTTGATTTGGAGTATTCATTTTCAATTGTTTAGAGTCCCGACTTCAGGCCGCTTTCCTTACCCATAGTCCCCATAGCTATCTATGCACGCAAAGAGGCCATGCGAGGGTTGACTTTAGGCTGTATGGGCAATAGAGTTCAGAGCCAGGACAAGAACTAGTGATGATTTCTGAACTGAGCCTGCATCACCATCTTAATGGTGAAGTGTAAGGAACGTACCCGAAGGCTTGCCATAGTTTTAACGGACGGAGGCGATTGTAGCATTAGCCTGTCAGCCATTTCCGTGAGGTGCAACCCTCCTGTACTGAGGTAATATAATACTATATTCACCTGCCCATAAACTGTATAATCTAAAATATTATCCAGTGTACCATAATCAGAATCTTACTGGTCTCAATTCTGATGAGCTTTACAGCCCTGCGGCTAGAGGTACTCGGGGTATATGAGGACTTTCGAGTCGATCCCTTTCCTTCCCTGACGGATTTTAGTCACCTCTTAAGACAGGCATGCCTTATTGAGGATATATTTTTTCCCCCAACCCACTGGGTTGACACAATGTCACTTCGTTGCCATCTGAACAACGACAGCCAAATCATGCCTGATTTACCTAAAAACGATAAGTTTCACTCTTTCATCAACTGTAGAAGAGTTCGTTCAAATAGAGCAATTCAGTATAAATGAAGTTGGTAACGAAATCTGTAAGTTAAAATTAATAAAACGAAGTGATATGAAAAGTCCAGATCCATTTCACAGAATCGGCAGATGAAGGACCAATTTTACTTCAGTGATATCTCAGGCCACAGTGGCCTGTAAAGTAACCAGTTAAAAGTCTTAAGACTACTCTACTGAGCTTATCAGAAATTCCTCTGTCCGACGTTAAGAATTGTTTCACTTGTCGCTGACCGATACAATTTCAACAGTGTTGAACAATTTTCTTCTCATCCCACTTCCTGAGAAATTTGTTAGTGTGTCTTTTCTTTGTCAGCAGAAAGTCTCATAACCAGTTAGAGACATCTATGCCGCCTTTTTTACTAGATGATCAGCCACCCAACCTAATAATACTGTGTTGCAATTCCCTAGCATGTTAAAAATATTCAGGTAGTCACATACCATTTTTGAGGTGATTGCAGTTGAGCTTCCAAAGACGCCTGATTATCTAAAAGTACTCAAAGTATGTAAATGTGGGTTTCCCTCATTTTCCTATGGAGACATTCCCTCACATATATCTCGGTGGTATGTAGGTATTTCTACCCGGAAGTTTGTGGGGAAACCCCCATTAGAATCGATTTTTTGATTTTAAGCCCATTGATTCCCGCCCGAGTTCTATCATCTTCTAATTTCAACCCATCAATAGACCATATTCGCGAGCCAGCTTTGTAGATGATGGAATTATTTTTCCACGCCGTACGTTCATTAATCACAACTTGAAAGGTCCAACACAGACCAGGCAGTACAATTTATTGAATTCATTTATCGCCTTAACTATAGGCCCCACCTGCGTAAGTGGCTATGGTTTTAACAACTGTACCTATTGAATGTGCAGTAAGTCATAATGGGGCTCAGTTCCCATGTTTTTCCAAAACTAATTCAATACAATCTGCTTTCTCTAAACACTCTTTCATTACAGTTCCTAATTATGCTTATAAATAGTTGATTTAATGTTTTCTTATTTTTCCATTCATTCCATTTTTTAATATTTTTTCTTAAAACATCTGTGTTAGACTGTAAGACAATTTGATTATTTTATGTAATTTTAACTTCAATAAATAAATAACAAGAAATTCTTAATTCCCTCGCAATATTTTTAAAATAAACAATAAAAACTTATTGGCTAGCTCTTAGCCTACCGCAAAAAATCTAGCATAACCTACCAATCAGATGTTAGTTGCCCCTAGAAAATTTATATTAGCAATACCAATTATTTAGAAAATATAATAGACTGTAAGAATATTACAGAAGCCATACAAAATAAAAAAGTGGTAGGGGTGCAGAGTTTAAAGCCATCAGATATTGATATGGGAACACAATAAAATCTCATTAGTGTCCATTAGACCCCGTCGTTAAACAGACGGTAGACAGTTTTCAACTTACTGCTTGTAACGCATATATCGGGTGCTTTTTAAGATATTAAAATATTGTTGGAATGAACTTCTTTTTTTATTATAATCTGGTAGATAATTTCATGGTATTTTTTTTTTAATATGATAGCTACGAGTTACATGGTCCATTCGATCAGTCTAATTTTTGACTACTTTTTCCAATAAACCTGGCCATATGGCGTAAATGGTGGCTTGAATATTACAATAAATCGATTGTTGAACGCGCTTGATAGCAAGTTGCGCCGTTGTGTTGGAACCAAATGTCGTCGATGTTTAGCTGATTCATTTTTGAAAACAAAATTTCAGTTAGCATGGCTAGCGCTCGCCACCGAAACGGCAGCTCTTTCTTGATTTCAAAAGAAATAAGTTCCGATGGTGCCGCCAGTGCTCTATGAGCTTCGGTTACAGATTTTCTGTTTTTTCTGAACAATTCGGAAGAGTTGTTCGGGTGTTAAACAATTCTTGATGACCTGACAAGCCTTACTGAACTGAAAATGCCATTCTTAGCTGTCACACCAGAGTTATCGATACCTATAGCAGCTAAAAAAACAATCTATATATATTGAAACACATACATCAAGCGCAAACGAATGGCTATTAAATTTCCCTAATTTCCTTTTATTTACGTGGCATACTATTCGACGTAATATATGTTAATGGTTACTTGAACTTTCGAACTACTGACTTTAAATCTTAATACGACAGCCACCCAAACACACTTCCTTACATATTTCTTTCTTCACTGAAATTTCGAAATTTTTGCATAGACTTAGGCGCAGCATGACTTTTGGGAAAATGAAATTTTTAGCGAAATTCTTGTAATGAAAAGGATTGTCTGTCAAGTGCACGACCCAAAGGGGAATACACTTGCATGCCAAATCTATTAATGCAGCACGAAATGCCGCAGTTCATACACACACAAACCTACACACACATGCGTATCAAAAGACCCTGTGCCTTTGCAGGAGTCGAGCGTAGGAGAAGTTAGATAATGCAAATTTCTGCATTGCGTGTGATTTCTTCGTTTGTCGGCATCCTTTCTATTTGCGTTTATAATCGCTAGCTTGGTTAGAAGGACGATGCGGCTGCAAATAAAACAATCTTTTGAAATGGAAACTAAGGAAAAATGTGTACTGCAGAAGGAAAATCTGCGAAAAGTGAAAAACTAAAAGAAGCGAAATGATTCTTGCAACTGAATGCCTGCCTGCCTGCCTGTCGAAAATAATAGTTTGCAAACATGCGCGTATGCTTGTACATTAGGGTGGAGCAAGAAAAAAACACAGTTAAAATTATTATTTTTTTTTTTAATAAATTATATGGTATCATTTGTTGAACATTTTCGAAAAGAAATTAAAAGGGAACAGTAAATAATCTGGATCCGAAAGCACTGTATACCAAATTTACAAAAAAGTGCATTTTTCTCCATGGCAATGCGTAATAATTCTCAAAGCGTTGGTGGCAAATAAAAAACCTGGTGTAGAACAGCAATAGCACCAAGAAAAAAAATAGTGTTTTAGCCATCCTAATGTGCATACATGCATGTACACGCGTTGCCCAACTCATTTGCATGCGGAACATGGCGGAATGTGTAAATGCAAGCGTCACACGCCATGAGTTTACTTATACCTTGGAGTATGTCGGGTGCACATAACAGACGTGTCCTTAGGCCAGTTGCACATGTAATCGTGTGTGCGTGTGTGTTGAAAGATAGTTTTCCGTATTTGCTTTTAAGTGTTTGTGCTGAAAGTGAGCAGAGTTGTGGTGTCCTTAAAAAAACAAAATGAAAAGCCCTGCACTCCCTCATGTCTGCGAACAAGTGTGCATTTTTTCCTTTTCGTGTTTCCATGCATTTTTTCTTCAACCAGCGTAAACACACATAAGATTAGCAAATTTCGAGTTTTTTTCTGTTTCTTCACTTCATCGCCTTTTTTCTATTTTTGCAAGTATTTTGTAGCTACATACGTTATTTGTTTAAGAAATGTGACACTCTGTTGACATACGACATGTTTTACGCATAAATTTGCATTTTACTCATGGAAAAGCAAATATTTGCTCAAGAATGCCGGCGAATTCAGTATAGTGGAATATTGTAGATCACAGCTGAAATAAAATAACAAACTGTTAATACAATAACAAAGTAAATTGTGGAAAAAATGCAACACGGAAAACAATTTCTTATCTTTCCAATCTGGTACCCCTTAGTGAGTGAGTGTACGACTCCAAAAAATACCTACGAAGCCTCTTTATTCCAACAAAAACAGTTGACGGTTAAGGTACGATGCACTATGCAGGGCTAGTATACTAGAGCGGCAGTCCTTGGCCGAAAAAAAACCCGAGTCATTCCGGTAACGTAGAACCGGTTGCCATGGAAATGTTTTTCTTTTAATTTTTATTTTTATTTTTTATAAGACCTTAAGACCTCGGGACGACTGTTATAATACGGGGTGTGAGGTACGCATGAGGTTGTCTGCAATGGCTCAGCAATGCATTCTGCTGTTGTTGTTGCGACACAATGGGCGGTTACGGGTGCAGGGCTCTACAGTAGGGGGTAACGTGGTCGCGTGTCCACTCACGGGTGGTGCATAAGCCAGAGCACCTCTGAAAATGGCACCACCCATTGCAGGAGTTGCATTTGACTGATATCAGATTCCAACGCTCTAAACCCAACCGTCGAAACAGCAAGCTGGGCCTATCGTTAGATGAGCTAGACGAAGATGACCGGTAACTACATTGCACTGACGGGGTTTAGTAAGTTGCTATAACAACAACAACAAACAAAAACAACCGTAGAGTTTTTTAGACAACTATTATTATTATTATTTGGCCATATAGTTAGTTACAACCTCCAATGTTGTCTATTGTGCTTCACTTATAACTCGAGCAGCCTCCAATTTGGATTTGAGCACTTGTTTCTTTTTTTCGTATCGCCAATGACTTTAGCATTATACCTCTTTGATGTGCGAGTCTTTGTCTCGGAAGAGCTGTAGATTCGCAGAGAATGTTTCCGGAGTGTCATCACCAAGTTCGCACAAACAACAGACGCTTTTTTCTACAAATCCTAGTTTTCATGATATGATAATGAAGACTACAATGAACCTCATAGTATTCAATAAGAGTTCGTAGCCCTCTCTATCCAGTATTAGGAGTCTACTTGATTTTCTTCTAGAAGGAAGAATAAACGGTTCACCCTACTTCTGTCCTGGAATTTCCATCCAGTGTGGTTCGAATTCTGTAAGCCCACAAAAAAGTGTTGGTACATGAAACTTAGGTTCAACGCCTAATTTTGCTAGACAGGCAATGCAATACAAAGCCAAAAATCCAGGAATCACTATCGAAGCAAAGCTAAATTGGAAAGCCTATATTATTAAACACGGAATGAGATTAAATATCGATTCAGAGAACTTTAGAGGTTCCTCGGAAGACAATGAAAATTATCACTAAATAATAAACTCCTATTAGATAAGACTACATATATGCCAATATGGAAGTACGGCATAGAAGTTTGGAGAAATGCTTTCAAATCCAACCGGCAGATATTACAAAGACCCAGTCTAAAACCCTCCGAAGAGGTGTCAATGCACCGCTAATATACATCGTGACTTAAGCAATGGAACTATTCAGGAAGAAGAATACTCGTACGCAATGCAAGCACTAAACTCATCAATCACACACGAACTCCTTGATGAAGTTGCTGCCCTTACAGGAAAACCTTTACAGGAATATTGAAAAAATATGTTTATTGGAAACTGTTCAATGGACCTAATTTATATTTAATTTGTACGAGTTGTTTTTATTTATTTTTAAATTTTGTTATTTTATGTTGTTCAATATCTTTTTATCAAAGTATAACTCATTATCGCGCAAAAGCCGTGTAATCTAATATTCGAATTTTATACAAAAATGAGAAAAATTCCCCAAATTTCGTCCTATTACTTGGCTTTTAATTAGAGTATCTGAAAAAATTTGTATATGCAGTTTCATACTTTCTTAAATTATAGTACAAACGTGTAACTGCTGAAAAATCTCGTTGATTAGAAATGTTGAGGAGTTGTTATATAGAGGAAATGCGCAACACCGTCTCGAAAAAACTATCAAAAGTCAACGAAAATTTTGAACAACTTAAAAGTAATATTCTTTTATGATAATATTTTATAGTCTACTAGCTTTAACCCGCGGGCCCGCCTATATTCCTATAACCTTCATTGGGTGAAAATATGAATGTATAAAAATTTGTACGTCATTTGGTGTTTTCGTTTCATTGGGTGAAAATATGAATGTATAAAAATTTGTACGTCATTTGGTGTTTTCGTTTCGTAGTGATACGCAGACAACGTACAAACATTCACCTTAATAGTATAGATAAACTTAGGGCCCAAATTTTACTCAAAATTCTGATAAAAAACTTGGAAAATTTGCTCTGTGTTTTCGTAAGAATTTCAATTAAAAACCGTCTTTCGTTCTCACGACATTCGGTTCTACGTTACCGGAACGACCCGGACTTACATATATCCGGTCAAAGACTGCCACTTCAGCTGCATTCCCCGTGCATACATATATGGGTAGTGTTTATGGAATCGGGATGAAAAGTTTGCGAAATTATTCTAATTTTTGTATAAAATTTGAAAATTGGATTTGTTTGGCAAAAAGCTATACTTACATATACTGCACTATAAAAAAATGATGGTAATTAAAAAAAATTAAAATGGAAGTAGTCAAAACTGCTCAAAATGTTAATGCTGTAAGTAGTTCTCGCTCATCTTTTAGTTAAATTCCGATAAATTTTATTGGAGTATAGGAAAGTCGTAGCATTTTTTAAAAATATTTTAGGTTTTTTTTTAATTTCCCCTAATTAACGTTGATTCCGCTTTTTCTTCTCCTCTTAGCACTTTTCTGCTACTTCTATTCGGCAGAGTTCAGACTATAATTAGGTGTGCGCTTGATGTCAGTCTCTCGGTTAATATTCTTAGCTCAATGGAATTTGCACCACAAACTTTGCAAAAAATCTCGCATTTCAGCAATTTTTGTCTCCTTTTCAACTTCCGACCATATCATATCTTGTCAGGCGTATCTAGAAGGGCGTATATCTCATGGCATTCACCATGGAGCATTCAAGTTGATGTTCGAACCTCGGATCGTACAATACTTGTGCTCACATAATTAAGTCACTTCATACTTTTACAATATTCTCAAAATTTTTCATGCTAAATTTTTTTCTTAATTTTCTATTAAAATATGTTTCATTTTCTAACAAAATTCGTATAAATCAAAGTTTCAAACTTTGTGCAAAATTCAAAAAATGCTCATCAAAATTTTCAACTTTTTAACCAGATTATTTAGAAAACCTCTCGGTATGCAGTTTTATAGCCCATTCAATATCAGTATAAGAAAGTGTAAGTTCAAAGTCGCTCAAAAATAGCGTTGATTTTTGACAATTTGTGTTTTGTTCCCAAAGTTTTTGTTCATTTTGTACAGAGAGCAATCCCTTTCTGGGACGTCCTCTTCTTACCTCCAACAGGCCGTAATTTAACTGCCTTTCGAGTTGTTCTCTCCTTGGGCATTCTAAGCATGTGTCCGAGCCATCTTACCCTCTGAGATTTTATAAATCTTATCACAGTTTCGTTTTTTGCTAATACTTCAGGCTCACGATTATATCTAATTCGATAGGTATCGTCTTGCAGTCTCACAGGTCCATACATTTTTCGCAATAATTTTCTTTTAAATGCCATTAGCTGATGAAAATCAGTAGTTTTTAGCGTCCATAGTTCGCAATCTTAGGTTAGCACGGGGCGGACTTAAGCAGCTTCAAATTAAAAAATTAAGACTCATTTGCTGCTAAAAGACTTACGAGTATTTGCATTTAAAACATTGGAAACCTTTTGTTTACGATAACATGCCATGATCTGATAAAAAAAAATTGTATATCTTTTTGTACTGATATAAAGTTGATCAGTTAGCGGAGGTATCTCTTTAGAGGCAAAATTTTTTATCTATTCAATATTTTCCAAAGATATTCTGCCTGCCACCCCTGTTTCGGTCAGTACAGTGGAGGTACTTGGTGGTGATGCCTCTCTCCCATCACAAACTGTAGGTACTATGATTTCATTGGAAACGGTTTCTAAATGGCTTGTCTAAAACCAACTACGTAAGCCTTTTAGAAAAAAACTTGCCTGCTTAAATAAACCCTCCTAACCTGTGAATATAAAAATATACATTCGTGTATAACAACATTTAGCTGTGCACATATTTGTCGGACTTTTTGCATTTGCATTTATTTATTCATTCCTGTTGCATGTTGACGTAGTATTTTTATGAAATATTATATTAGCTTCTTTACACATTCAAATACACTGTGGAAATAAAAATAAAAAATAACAGTTTTTATACGATAAAGCAGCGTTGCCACTCTAAAAATTTTTTTTCTTTGTCGACTTCCATTATTAATTCTCTGCAACTCACAACTGAATGAAACTAACAAAAAAAACAGCAAAATAATTTGTTTAGTGTGAAATGTCACCTGGACAACGATTATTAACTTTTAGTGGTTTGATCGATACTTTACGAGAAATCGATCACTACAGCCATCTACCGAAAAAATTATGGATGTGGGTAGAAGTACATAGGTATGTGGTACCCGCTGACTGCGCAGGCAAAATTGGAACTAGGATTCTTTGAAACTTTGAATTAATTCATTGCACGGACCACCTCCATTCACTTCACTCGAAGGCGTAAGAGTAGACGGCGAGCAGCATTTACAGGCAGGGTCCGGTAAACCTATTCACGAATGTTTCGAAATTGGACGGAAAGGTTAGTGGAGGAGTAATGTGAAAGAAACTCTCCATTAGGTTCAAGTTCAGGCTGCCGGAGCACTTATTGGATATTTTCAAAGCTGTGGTCCCCGCTACAAAGAAGACCTTGATTAACTGCCCACTTATGTAAAGTAAGTAAGTATGCTGCAATTTGGACCCTGAACTTGCTATTGGTTTGCTCAGAATTAGTGGGGGAGTCTCGTGAAGATTTTCATATCATGGACTGAAATAAATTTAAGCGAAATGAAATGAAATTCTTACATCTCTCAACCGCAACCGAACATTTGTAAATTAAGCTCATATGGGTACCTGACCATGGAGACATTGCAGGAAATTGCTGGGCTGGCGAGATAGCGAGACGGGCTACTCATGAGGTAGTTTCCTCGCGCATTAAAAATGTTGGGGCTTTCTTGACTACCTATGGTCTGCTTCTAGAAAATTGCCATTCATATCAATTCACCAACTTGAAAGAACGCGAGATTCTTCCGCCAATGCGTCAATCGAAGGTGCTCGGGCGAACTTCATAAATAAATAAATACCTTTGGAGTATACTTCTGTTAGAAGTTTGGCCGCACTCCTCCTCCTATTTGTGGCGACCGTCTTGATCTTGTTCCACAAATGGAGGGACCTGCAGCTTTAAGCTGACTCCAAATGGCAGTTATTTTTTATGAGCAGCTTTTTCATGGAAAAGATTTCTATCATTTTGGGGTTTCATGCATGGAGATTCGAACCTACACTCCCGAATGGTAGTCACGCACCAATCCATTCGGCTACGGCGAAGGAACTTCTAAGGCCAGCAAATCTACAGCTCTTGAATATTGTAGGTGTGCTATCCATATATTAGGCGTCAATGCGATGTGACTTGGAATAACTTCGATGGACCGCCTTTAAAGCTGCCTGAAGGATGAGGTGGAATCAGCTTAGCCTCTTCCTTACCTTTTTCTCTTGTTCCTGTTTTCTGTATTATCCCTCCTGATACTACGAGAGAGGAATTTAATTTTCCTTTTAAGTGGAACCTCTTAGGCGCTACCATATAACCCAGTCTAACTTAACCTAAACTACATAACAACTAACTGCGTAAATAACAACTTCTCCAATTAAAAAAAAATAATTCGATAAAAAGTAAAAAATATTAATAACACGTCGAAACCTACCGAAATTCATTTTAATCTACCAAAAAGAAAACACCCACCAATTCTGGTTGAAAAAGCCCACAAACGGCAGCACTGTGATGAAGTACATACAATCCCGCCCAGGCACAAAAGCAGCATACAATAAATCCTCCGTGCAAAATCACCAAACAAAGACTATAAAATAAATACTAGTAAATCGGAATTTTAAGTGGAAAAGTCCAGCAAGCGGAGACTGACAAGGAATTCACATGTGAAAGGGTATAAGCGCCTTTAGTCAGCAGCCCAGAAGGAGTGCTGGAATACAGAGTGGAAGTTGGATGCGAATAGTAGGTGGAGAGCCGAGTTAGCTGAGTTTAACATGTGTCAGCGCAAAAACGTATGCAATAAAACTTGCAAATCTT
The DNA here is from genome assembly GCF_027943255.1 of Anastrepha obliqua. Taxonomy (NCBI): domain Eukaryota; kingdom Metazoa; phylum Arthropoda; class Insecta; order Diptera; family Tephritidae; genus Anastrepha; species Anastrepha obliqua. Next base: position 83,918,611 of record NC_072895.1, on the reverse strand, counting down.
TGTAAAGTCCGAAATAAACAACGCAGCATGTCAACACCAGGACGAAGCCAGTGATAAAAAACTACAAGCATAACTACACTAACAATGGTAATTGCAAAATAGAACGTGTACAGCAAATACTGTTAAAATATTTAACATATTCTGGATCGCATGGGTAGCTGCACAAAACATGGTATGCATATAGACACGAAGGGCGGCTGATAAGTCCGTGGCCTAAGATACTTAACACTTAAATGTGAGACTTTCTTTTATTAAAAAAAAAAAAAAATATATACCTATGTCAAATTCACTAAGAATAAACTAGCGGTTTTCAGATGGTGCCACTTTTGCATTTTCAACAAAGTCGTAGCTGACCAGTATCCAAAAAGACCCAGTCAAAATGTCGATTTGGGTTCGAAAAAAACCCAAAAGAAATGTTGATTCGGTACAGATCAGCTGAATTGAAAATCGTCAAAGAATTAATCCGGCTTATTTTGTGCTTAGATTTGGCCCTACATCCATATAAGATTGTGAAAATGAAAAAATTGAGGCCAAATGACCAATGCAAAGGTTCGTTATTTAAGCGCTGGATATATTAGCCGGAGATCCAGACTAAAAAGTCATTTTCTCAGACGAATTTTTCACTCAGCGACTATGTTTACAAGCAAAATTGCCATTATTGGATCAAATTCAGAATTCACAAAAGTTTGCCCAGCATCAATGCTTTCACAAAAATTGGTTGTTTGGTGCAGTTTATGCCATGGTGGCATCATCGAAATGAGGAAGGTGACACTTTTAGCGCTAATGGTTCTCGGTACAGAGCGATAAAAACCTACTTACTGTAGTCAGTACTCAACAACATCGATATACCTGAACTGTGCTTCAGTTTATTTTCCGTTGCTCTCGTTCCTATTTAAGCAGCCTATTTAATTTGGTGACATGGAAATTTTGCAGACACAAATTTTCCGAAAAATAATTTTCTAGAATATTTTTAAGCTCTAAATTTAGTATTTTGAAAAACAATTTAGGCCGGCGCATGAAAACCTTAGTAGGACGGAGAAAAAGTTTCGAGCTACCTTTTACAAATGCAGCAAATGTTTTCTGTGTTTATTTTTATTTATTTTGTATTTATTTATATTTCTTCAGAAAAGAGAGAGAAATACGTTACTTCTGTCATTTTGTCGACATTATCGATATTTTCTTTAACATCAAAAAATTCCTGAACGGAGTCGACAAACCAACAATGCAAGAAATTAGCTGTTACATTCACAATTTCTGCGGTCTCACTTGTATTTTCGCCTTTATCAAAAAAAAAACTTTAAAATGTACCGAATTTTCACCTTGTGGACTTCATTGTTAATACCCTGTAACTCCCGACTGAATAGAACAAACAAAAAACAGTAAACAAATATTTTTAGCGCAAAATGTCACCTTGACAACGAACATAAACTTTAAATTGTTTTGTAAATACGTTACGAGATATCGATCAATACAGCCATCTAGCGAGGAAATAATAAACTTCTTTTTGCCCAAGTATGGACTGGTTTGAGTTTATGAGCCGTCCCTCGGTATTATCAGCCATACCTCGTAGTAGTATTTGTAGCAACGGAAAATCCACGAGTACCAAACTTAAATGCTTTTAGTGAATTTAGTTTCCATATTAGCAACTTAAGTTAAGAATTAAGTTATGAGTTAAATTTCTATTCGGTTATTTAAACTTCCCAAAAATTTTTAGTTTTTTATTTAGTTGAAAACAATACAAACAAAGGATTCTGAAAGCATAAACAAATTCATAAATTAAATAATTCTTCAACCGTTTCCGCTTAAATAAAAATTTACGAAAATCGGTCAGATGGAACAATTTTCTCTCAATACTTTAAATTTCCCTCTGGGCAAATACGAGACTAAAAATGTGAAATTAGATTATAAAATAATTTAAGTATTTTTAAGTATAGCAAAGCATTTGAATTTGAGTCTCTTAACCGTTATTTAAATATATTGCCCATAAAGCTTTCCGACGACAAAAACTCCATTTTGCAAGTAAAAATTGCCTTGCGTACATATTTTTCAAAAGTTCCACAACTCAAAATTCGGTTTTAGTTGTAAATCTGTGATTTCTAACATGACTTTGTGTGAATATCTTTTTTACGACAAACAAAAAAATTTGGGTTTTGTTTTATTTTGAATCGAGCGTACGAAATGTTCGCAAATTGGCAATTTTGCTCACTAATTTTGGGTTTTCTCACGGGCAAAAGAAAAAACTCTGTGTAAATTTTCTTTGAATAAGAATTTATTCCAGAGTTTATTGCACACGCACTGCAATTGGCAATACTGCTGTTTCCGTGGCGCCGCAATTTAATGGCGGATCCTTATAGAACTCGACAAAAGAAAACGAAATGAACGAGTAAAATTTTTGATATCTCGCTTAGTTTTCGAGATATTAAATAAAAATAATAATAGTAATAATACTTTTTTCTTCAGTTTCGATAGAATTCGGCGAGATAAGACAAAATATAGCAGTAAAATTTTTCGATATCTCGTTTAGTTTTCGAGATGTGTTTTATCATCGATCGATGTGTTTTATCATCGATTGATGTGTTTCATCATCGATCAATGTGTTTTATCATTTTTGCGTAGAACTCCTTATCGTGTGGGCGGCCTTTGGCCGCGCCTTAAAAAAATAACCCTCATCAGTCCGACTCCGGCTACGCAATCCACAGTATTTTTGTGTAGAACTCCTTTTCGCGTGGGCGGCCTTCGGCCACGCTTCAAAAAAATAACCCTCATCAGTCCAACTCCGGCTACGCAATCCACCGTATTTTTGCGTAGAACTTTTTTTCGCGTGGGCGGCCTTCGGCCGCGCTTCAAAAAAATAACCCTCATCAGTCCGACTCCGGCTACGCAATCCACAGTATTTTTGCGTAGAACTTCTTTTCGCGTGGGTTGGCGAAAGTTTCAAAGTTTCTTTGTGTGAAGTTCCAAAGAGCATTTTGAAGGCAAATAATTATGAAATTATTATTTCCCGAATAGTTTGGAGTTATAAAGAGTGTTCCTTAACACCTCACTAACATCTCCACCAAGTTTCATTAATAAAGACATAATAGTTTGCCAAAAATTGCCCAATATACATTATTCTAAATTCCAGCCTTTTTTTTATTCAATATCTCGAAAACTAAGCGAGATATAAAAAAATGTTTCCCCTTCATTTCGTTTTCTTTCGTCGAGTTCTATAAGAATCCGCCATAAGATTGCGGCGCCACAGCAGAATCCCTCTGCAATTCATTGGAATTTACAAGGAAACGGACAAAGAGATAGACCCTCGCTGAGCTGGAGGAGGACTTTAGAAACGAATATAAGAAAAACCTCTACAGGAAAGCCTTTCAATTGGGATGTACAGGGTGGTCCACCTAGCGTTTGGGGTGCAATTGTGCAGTCTTAGCTAAAATCAGATCAGGTTTTCTAGGTAAATGCTTTTTCAATTCTCTTACAGAACTCTCTGGCGTAGAGATGAGACCAACCCTGCACTTCAAAATGGTTCTACGAAGAAATGTACGTAAGGTTCCCGTGCCGCACAGTAGCACTACAACGGATCTATAAGATCTAAATCAGTTGGTCATACAGACCGACTACCACTATAACCAACTAGTGAAGCCACAACATCACTAACACTTCTTGAAATTTACTTTATAACTATGTAAGTCTAAGGTTTTCCAAAGAGAGGTGTTATTTTAATATTCAAAGAAAAATGCTGTTTTTTAATATAAATGATCGGATGTTTATTTCATTATAAAGGGGAAGGTATGCCCTCAATAGTGGAAAATAACATCAGGCAAATGACCACCACGACCACGCTTACAGGACAATATCCTTTTCATGAAATTTTCCATAACCGAATTGCAAAGTCAATAGCCTCACGAATTCCATCTTTGAGGTCTTGAATCGACCCTGGACTGATGGCGTAGACCTTCTCTTTCACATGGCCCAAACAGAAAACAGTCACAAAGTGTTAAATCACAAGATCTCTGTGGCCAATTGTGATCACCTCTTCGAGAGATAACACGGTCCGGAAACTTTTCCCGTAAAAGATCAATGGTTTCGTTGCTTGTGTGGCACGTAGCCCCGTCTTGTTGAAAATAAACGTTGTCCAGATCAATACCATCCAATTCCGGCCATTTTTATTCATATTATTATTGTTATGAAAGTCGTCTGTCATTTTTATGATTTCCTCTTCCGGTTCCTCAGGTTGAGAAAATAAAGTGGAAAAAGACTTTGCTTCGAGTTTTTATATAACTCAATCAAAAATGTTTATCGTTTCGATCGATTTGATTTTTTATTACCTAATTTTGTTCTTTATAAATTAATAAATTTAATCAATTAGAAACAAAATCAATAAACAAAATATGAATAAATATTTAATTGAATATGAAGCTTCATATTAAAATTGTCCAGAAATATTCAGCTCTTTTGCTTGCAAATAAAGTGTCACAAAAGCAATTTAATAAGTCAAATCCTATTCATACCCCTCACCGTCTCGCAACAATGCTTCGGTTTGACGCCCTATCAACGTTCCGCTTGAATGCACGTTCAAATTCCATTATTTTCCTCCACTCTCAATTTCGGTGATATTTAAATAAAGCAAAAATTTTAAATCTCAGCTTGATCCATTTGAATGCTCACTTTTTGATTTATTGCCTCCAACGGATATGTATGTAAGTATGTGAGTATAGATATTCGTTGTATTAAATTAGGTTTGCGGAGCAGTAGTGCCAAACTTTCATGTGATATGTATGCAAAGGAATAAGTGAAGAAATATAAGAGGAAAATAAATATACATATATATATATATTCAGGTATAGTATAATATATACAAGTATATGAAATATGTATTGTACTTCCGTATAAAGTAGAATTTTAGCTTTAGCCGGTTGTGTTTGTGGGTGATTGCAATTAGTACAGGTTCGAGCCCGACTGTGACATGAAACATTAAATTATATTAAGTTTAAAAAAATGTCGGTTAATGATGTCGGCAGATTATAAGAACATCGGAAAAGTTTTTAAAATGCAATGAAAAAAACTGTACGCCACAAATTGTACGAGAAAGCGGAAAATGCATTACTTTAGCCCTATCAGTCCCCCTGTGAACTCCGTAACTCGTATAAAAGTTAAAATATCTCACCGAAATTTAATAAGTATGTATGTATGTATATTATTTTTTGTATTAAAAATAGGCAAATTCAGTCAATAACTCTAGTTTAGTACGAAAAAACCCCAAAAATCATACCATCCAATTCTTATGTAGAATCGCTGAGATCGAAAATCCACAATTTTTCTGGCATGTAATATATTTTACGTGTTATCGCTAAATAACGGTTTCAAATTAAGGAAATAAGGTGCATCATAAAAGTTTCCGAAACCTGAAAAATCTGTTAACCATTTAACCATTAAGTTATAATAATCGAAAAGCTTAAAATATCATCAAAATTTTCTCCCGGATAAAGGCTTCAGAAGTGGTGACTACGTAAGTAAAACACTACCCAACCAACAACATAAAAGAAAAATATCGAATTCAAAGAAAATATTTGCCAGCTCTTTTCTATTGCTCTTTCTAAATTTGATATAAGAGTTTGGAAAGTATTTGTTTTTAAATATTTTAATCTATGTACAATATAATATATAGTCACATACATATAATCTTTATATTTCACGTATTCATTTTCATGTTTTAATTTTTATTCCCACAAAACACTAGACGCAGACGTCAGCGTATTCTTCAAAATTCCACAACGGTTTAGCGAACAAACAAACTTCTAATATTACAACATGAAGTTTGTTTGGCAAATGTGCTTATTATGCACATTTATTCTTTCTCACGGTTAAAATTGTAATACTTTTAAGCTCTACTCTTAAGGAAATGAGAATCAGTTGTTCAGTTTGAAATAAAGATTCATGCTCGTTCGAACTCATTATTATATAAACAACTAAGACCTCTCACCCTCTCTTTGAACAAAGAAAGTCCATTATATTTTTTCAACTAATTGTTCTTCAACCATTAGAATGTTACATTTTTCGGGTAGCAGATAAATACAAGTAAAACTGCTCATAAATGTTTGCTTTAAGTGAGTGCTTGCAGTGTCGGCCAAACAAAAAAGCAGTATTGATTTCTTGTTTTAGTAAATTCAACAAATTCCCACCAAAACGTACATATAATATTTTTCATTTATTTTTGAGAACTTCAAAATTCGTTAAAACCGAAACCCGTCAAGCAGTGATGTGATTGATGTCAATAGGCACGAAACTATAAAATTTGCCTCACTGAAGGCTCTAGTAGCTAGTGTGCTAATTAAGTTAGGGTTATATTGTATATATCTCCTATAAATAATAATAATAATATTATAAAAATTTGTGAGTCCCTTTATTGCTCGTATGCCAAGAATTTTTTTGTGACTCTGACTCTGACTTTACGTACCACTACTTCTTTAGTGGTAGTTAAAACACGAATTTCACTAAAACTGAACATTTATTTTTATATTTATATAATATTTAGTGACAGTGAAAGTCTGTAGTGGTAATTAACAGCTTTCAGTGACATAACCCTGCTTTCTGAAGACTAAAAGTAAGACTACATGCGCTGCAGCAGTATAAGGAAATGTTCTCAAAATAAATAAAATTCTAATTATGCAGCACCAAAAGTACGAAAATATAATTAATTTTGGTTTTTTTTAATACCAGTTTTTGAAAAGTAGTGAAAGAAACTAAAACAAAAGAGAAAGTTAAGAAAAAAAATGGCAGACTACAAGATTTCCGGATGACAAAAAACAACTTAACAAATTAACTAAAGAAATTAAAGAACTATTGAAACATGAAAAAGACAAAAAACTAAACAATTACCTTAAAAATATTCTCGCAACAAAGTCTACAAACTATTCATTGTGGAAGGCGACAAAAAACATGGTCGGAGCTACAATAGGTACACCTCCCACCAATAAGAACCAAAAACGGACATGGGCCCGATCATCATCGGAAAAAGCGACTTACTTAGCTCAGCATTTTAAAAATATATTTCAAAATGAAAATAACACCAAATTCGATTTGACTCATACAACGAGCAATAAAGACAAGCAAATCATCAGAAAAACAACCTCAGTAACAGAGATAAAGCAATTAATTTCGACATTAAAAAACAACAAATCCCATGGATATGACCTCATCTCGGGAAAAATTTTAAAGCATATGCCCGACAGAGCAATATTATATCTCAGGAATGTTTTTAATACTGCTATTAAGTTCAAATACTTCCCTAAGACATTGACATAAAGACGCGACGTTTGCATCGTGGTATCGACCAATAAGTCTACTGCCGACAATATCAAAAATATTTGAGAAGCTACTCTTTGATCGCATAGAGCCCATTATAACAAAAATAAATTTAATTCCCCAACATTACCCAAAAAGATTTGTTTCAGTAAACAACAACAACACAACATCTTATTATAAGAGCAGTTTTGAATTCAAAGAATTGTGCAAGCTTGGAAAAAAATTAAAAAGCAGTTTTAACTGCATTTTCTACTTCGCAAATAAAAAATATCCTGGTAGAATCAGGTCTACCATCATTAATAGACAATATAAGGAAACTTTATCCTAAGCTTGCTCTCACTTCTAATGCTTTTCTACAAAAAATCTTTTATTCGGCAGCTGTGCGAACACGGACTCCTAAGACAGCTTCTTCAATTTACAAATGCGCCTCTTTTCAAAAGACAATGGACTGCCTTTAAGGTTGTTATCGACGAGATACGGCTATCATCCGCCACGAGTGCTGGAAAAATCGTCTTTTATAAACGACTTAAGTTACATGCAAAAATCTAATAAGACATCGACAGAGTATTGCGCACGTTTCATCTCACCTTAAAAGCTCGAGTTGGCAACTAATTTTCACCGATGATTCCAAAGCGAATTACACTTCCTCTGCCGTCATGAAAGAAAGTGGAGCCTATATATGTAATATGGACTACTACTTCCATTTTGCGCAATTTTCATCGCTGAAGCAACAGCAGTGCAGTATTCGTCAAACTCTAAGGGCAAATACATTATAAGTACAGACAGCACTTCCGGTTTTTCAGACCATAAAAAACTATAATAACTCCAATTATATTATTGGAACCATAAAAAATGTCCTGATTTCTCACCCTCATAAAATCAGAATCATGTAGGTACCAGTGCATTCAGGCATCAACAGCAATACAGTCGCTGGTACTACTGCCAAGGATATCAGCCTTACTCCTACTCGTACTACCACATCAAATCTTATATGTAAAAATTATGTTTATCGACTCATAGAGCAGCAGAGGCAAACCAAACTAGTAGCTGACTGGGTTCACTATAGCCATCATTACTCCAGGATTAATGCTAATCGCACGAAACGAAGTTACCAATCATCCCTCCCGTCTAACTTTACTACGCCCTACACTCGTCTTCGCATTGGTCGCAGTGTAACAAAAAACCAAGTCTTTTGCCCACGACTAAATAGGCAAAGACATCAGCATTTTGACGATCACGATGCACTATCGCTACTAGTTAACCCTTCCGATTCCAACATTTCCAAAATCGATAAATTTCTGAAAGACTCCGATCTTCTACGTTGCCAGCATGTGGCAGCGAATTTCGTTACAAAATTGCTCAACCAAAAATATCGTCGCATGAGCATCGCTCAACGATTATCCGGATTTGCTTAAAAGGTCATAACTGGTGACGAATCATAGCAATATGGTTATGACATAGAAACGAGCCCCCAATCGTCCCAATGGAAGAGTCCAGGAGAGCCAAAACCAAAAAAAAGCGCGCCAAGTTCGGTCAAATATCAAAGTTTTGCTCACTGTTTTCTTCGATTACCATGGCGTAGTGCATCAGGAGTTCTTACCACACGGTCGTACGGTAAATAAGATGTATTGCCTTGAAGTTATGTGACGTTTGCATGAAGAAATACGAAAAAACTCCCTAATTGTGGAAAAAATGCAAGCATTTTGCATCATGATAATCCACCTGCTCACTCAGCTTTGCTTGTGAGAGATTATTTGGCAAAAAACAATACCGTTATCATGCCTCAGCCACCGTATTCACCAGATTTGGCCCCCTGCAACTTTTTCCTGTTACCAAGATTGAAGAGCTCCATGAAAGGACGGAATTTGCCGACGACTAAGAAGATAAAAACTGAATCGCTGAGAGAGCTCAAGGACAGACCAAAGACCAAGTGTATTATATTTGAGGGGTACTTCTTTGAAAGAAATAAAATAGAAATTGATGAATAAAAAAATAAATATTTTTAGATTTTTTTTTGTCCCCTTGTTCACTCTTCTCGGGAACATAGGGCCTCGACAAGACTCAGTCTTGCGTTGGTTTGGGGTAGGTGATTAGCCTGTCGCTACCAGTCCTAGGTAATGGCAATGCCCACCTGTCGTTGCTTAGGAACAACACCTTCTTACTGCTTGGAGCGCCATCTGTGTCTCACATTTTCCTGGCAGAAGGATCGCACAGATGATTGAGGACTGCGCTAGATTTCGTGTGCCTGCGCTATTACCGCGGTCGCCCGCTTCCTCTTGCTGGCGCCACTTATGCAATGTGTAACCAGAGAATGTTAATGCAATGCAATTGCAATTGCAATTGCATTAACATTCTCTGGTGTAACTGTGTGTTTTCTTTGTTTTTTTTTTAATACAACACGTATTTGCACTCAGAACCACGTTTCACATACTTGAGTAGCTATTATAAGACTTATAAGGTTAATAGTTCCCAGGTACTTGAAGGTTCCGACTTTTTGCTATTCGTGGGGCCCGACTTTCAATTTACTAACATAAGGAACAAAATTATTTAAGTGTGGAAATATGATTGACGTACGGTGCCATTTGTAAAAATTATAAATATTTAATTTATTAATTTTGCGATACACTACTTATTCGTTGATGAATAAAAATGGAAGAATGAACTGCTTAAAATATATGAGATAAAAAAAAAATTGAACATTGAATGAAGTTTTATTGTACAATATTTTATCGAAATTTTTACGCAATGAAAGCGGCTATGGCCTTCATAGAGATTAAGGAGAAAATAAATAAATTTTTTCTACTACTCATTTACTCAAATGCACATTCGAAGTAATTGTCAATAACTAATTGTAAAAAATGTAGGTTTTTTCACGAAACATTGTTTTATATTATAGCCAAAATACAGTTGTAATTTGATAAGATTTGATTAAAAATAATAATTTTCTTTCTAAACAGACACAAAGAGTGCTTACTTAAAATACCAAATATTTACATTCAAACATAAAAGTTATGCCTACAATTTATAACCAGTGGCAAAAATATTCTTACATACAAAATTAATTTTTTTTTTTACGTCAAACGCACATCGCTGATAATTGCACCATTTCACTTACTTAAGTGAGGTCTGCTACTAAGTGCATTACATAGTTTCTGTTCCTCCTCCTCATTTGCTGGTCTTGATTGCCAATCAATGCACGGCTAAATGTACCATTCGCACGAATTTCCGCCACATTTCTGCCACAAAAATTTAGATTTTTTTATTTTCATTTTCGCGCTTTCCCTTTCAATTCACGCCCCTTGTGCACCTCAACACCCACTCTCTACATTCGATTGTCTGAGTTTGGTTTGCCTCGTAACTCACTTAGTTAATGTGAAAAATTGAAATATTCAAATCAACGTTGGCCAATATCCGTAGTAGTAGCTGCATTTCGGCAGCATTTACATAGCACCCGCCACAGAGTTGCCACTTCACTAAAGAAATCAGCGCCCCATGACAAAGTTGCCACATTTGAAGCTCAAATCTAGTGCTCAACTTCAGGGCGGCCATTGCATCACTAATTCAAATACAATTCACAATTCGCCATTTGCAGTTGCTCTCAGCCGCCACTCGCCCGCCATTGACCCGCTGTAAGCGTTGAATGGACCTACTCACATTCCTATGCACCTCGCATATATGTATCCTCGCAGTAAATGGCAAATGAAAAATGGAAACTAGGAAAATGCGCCAATGATTGAAAATGCAATTCAATTGGAAATTGATTTTGAATTTTTCATTATTACTAAAGAGGAATGGGTAGGTGATTGCCTGCTTCACGATATAAAATTCATAGCTATTGCAGCAGTGCATTCATTGCAGATTGTGACATTTACCACGCCAATGAGTGGAAATGAATTTATTAGCATTAAACGCCTAGGGCGCATGACTTTGAAATTTCGTTGCACAGATTTTTAAATGCACTTTTTTCAGTAAATTTTCGCTGAACATTGAAATATACTCTTTTGCTCAATCATTTCAACTTATATAAGTGCATATGCACACATAGGTGAAAGCAGCTATCACAGCATTATTTGCTGAAGTCAGCTTGTATTTAGTCATGGAGAAAAAAGTTTATACAAATTGGTGTACATACACCCACGTGAAAGTATTATAAAGGCATCACATATTGACATTTTTTTATTCATTTTTTAACTTGAATATTTTTTTTTATAAAAATACATTTCACTCTGTAATAGAGACGAGAATAATACAAGTTTGACGCTTTGTAAAAGATATATAAAAATTTGACAAATTTTCGATACTTTTAATCAACAGTTTTTTAAGAAAGTTAAGGTAACTAGTTTTAAAACTCATTTTTGTATAACAAAGTACCAAACGCCGCTAAAAATTGTCGTTGATTTTTGATCATTTTTCCCGTGACGATGTATCGCATTTTCTCCATATAAAAGAGAATGTCATGTATTCGTTATATGGAGAAGGTGAGCAACATCTTCAGACAAAGAAATTATCCAAAATCAGTGAGAATTTTGAGATGCTTCAAATTTTCATTTTATTATAGGAATACTAAGTTAGGACCAGAAGGAAATATATTATTATAAAAAAAATTATTGAATTTAAAAATAAATATTGTAAATAAATAGTAAAAAATTAGCATATGTGGTGCCTTTTCTTAAATACACACGTTTTTTTATGGGAATCACTGTTAAATCATTTCAGTTTACTAAGCACATAAAATATGTCCAGCGATGAAAATGCAGTGGTCATTTCATTTCTTATTTCTCATTTCATATCTTAATACCGAATTGTTCAGCTAAAATAAATTAGAAACCCCAATTATAACTAAATATAAATAACTATTACTAATTATTATTACGGCGACCACCGTAGCCGAATGGGTTGGTGCTGACTACCATTCGGAAATCGGAGAACGTTGGCTCGAATCGCCGTGAAACACCAAAATGAAGAAAAAGTTTTTTCTAATTGCGGTTGCCCCTCGGCACGCAATGGCAAACCTCCGGGTGTAATTTTGCCATGAAAAAGCTCCTAAAAAAAATATCTGCCGTTTGGAGTCGGCTTGAAATTGTAGGTCCCTCCATTCCTGGAACACCATCAAGACGCACACAATAAATCGGCGGAGGAGCTCGGCCAATCACCCAATAAGGGTGTACGCGTCAATTATATATCCTATATATAAATATAATTATTGCCGGCGACTGTGTCGATGTTCAGAAATATACGGGGGGCTGTCGAGACATTATTGTAGGTGATCCATATGTACCGGACGTAATTGTCACTTCCATCAATGTCGCTGAAGGGGTATGGCTCTTTAAAATGAAATGAAACTTATATAAACTACATATGAGTCCCAATCGGACCACCTTTTTAGAACTCCCTATGATAGCTTCGCTAGAAATGTGAACGTTGAGCATACGTTTTACTCAGAGCTGTTAAGAGATGTAGTAATCTTACTATGAGCAATTTGATCACGCAATTTTAAAATTGTTAGATTTTCAATGATTACTATTAACTTTAGAATACCAGCTCTGAGTGCCTTTGAGTAAATGTTTTTTCTGCTTGCTTTAAAATGCAATATATAAGTGCGTATCTAAAGCTGAAGCACTTGTTAAATAAACTTGCTAAATAGACAATGTAATTTTATGACAGATTCCGAAACACTTCAACTGAGATCCAATCAAATTCAGGAGACCTTTTAAGCTTAATTTTGTTTATTTCCTTATCAACTTACTAAATCTATTTTTTAATAAATAAACCATCAAATTATCAAAACAACTTGAATTTGCTGCAATACCTAGGCAAGAGGCATAATATTTTGAAAGTACGTAAAAGTAGTGTCAGTAAAATGCATATACACACTCCAGGTAAAAGAAAATGATAAGTTTGCAGAAATATTAAAAAAACTTAATATAATATGACAATATTTCCGTTGATTTCTCAATACTTCACCGAATCACTTTTATAAGCATTTTTATTATTGAGAAATATGGTATTTAAATGTATAATTTTGAAATATATGAACTAAGCGAATATATACACATTTGTAAGCTTTGATTGAACATTATATTATATATATACATATAATTGGTGCGTACACCATATTTGTGGTGTGCGCATTAATGTTGTTCCACAAATGGAGGGACGTACAGTTTCAAGCCGACTCCGAACGGCAGATATTTTTATGAGAACTTTTTTCATGGCAGAAATACACTCGGAGGTTTGTCATTGCCTGCCAAGGGGCGACCGCTATTAGAAAAATGTTTTTCTTAATTTTGGTGTTTTCACCGAGATTCGAACCGACGTTCTCTGTGTGAATTCCGAATGGTAGTCGCGCACCACCTATTCGGCTATGACGGCCGCCCTGCTTGAACATTAAGTTAAATAATAAAATCAGTCTAATTCTGAGAGCTTCTAGCTGACTTGTTTTTTTTTAACTCCTTTAATAATTTTTTAACTCCTAATAATAAAATTCGTGCACCAAACGGAGTTTATCGTTTAGACGCGCCTTCTCGAGGGTTAACAAAATTATTCATTGGAGTGAAGCCAGAAGTGATTGTAATAATTCTTTGCTAGCCCTGACTAAGACCAAAAAACAATAGTCTGTACTTCTTTTTTTTATTTATGCCTCATAAGTCTGAAAACATTTGTTGCTGTTGTTGTAGCAGCATAAACATGCCTCATAAATGTTTGAGGAATGCAGCTGGAGTGACAGTACTCAGTCAGATATAAACCCGTGTCGCTTTAGTAGTGTAGAACAGTCCCAATAATGTCGTGGGAACTTTTTTACCTATGTTTCACAAATCATTTTTTATTTATTTTCTGTTAGTCACTTGATTTCAGCGATTCGAATTCAATTCCAAAATGTTAGACATTTACATTGTTTAATTGCATTAATTGAGTTGAGTACTCACTCAGTAAAATGCCAAAAGGGTGATGAAGTTGAGCAAGGCGCATGCATTAAAGGTGGTGGCACTAGACCAACACCAATATTTTGATTGTCAAAGCAAAGTATTGTCAAAGTAGAAAACAAAGAATGAATTCGCCTTGTTTCATTTTGTGGTGACAGCCTCATGGACACGACGAAAGAAAAAAAAAACAAATCAGCTAATTTACCGATACCACTTTTAATAGATTCGCCTTCAGGTTGAGAAAGTAGACAATGGTTTTATTTAGAAATCGGCTCTAGAGCACTTTGCTAATTTTTCATTTAGAAAAAAGTAGCTTAGAATATAAAAATATTTCTGCATATTTGTTCTACATTCTCTTCCTTTAAAATAAGAAGCAACTCTTCAATAAACTGTCGTAATGGGTTTTATTTAAATATGAATTAACTAATTCTTTTAGTTTTGTGGCTCTTTCCCTTCATTAATTTTTTAAAAAATCTCCGTAAACAACTTAAAAAAATCGTTCACTTTCTATGCCACTTTCAGTACTTTCAATACTTTCATTGACTCCATTGCTTTGATTTACTGAGATATTCTCTTGTGATTTATTTACTCGTATATAGAACAAATTGTCAACAGCTTTTTGAAAAATAAATTATTAAACATCAACGCGAACTTTGAGCGGCTTCACTCTTTCACCTTGTGAATTGAATAGGCCATAAAACTGCATACCCAGATCTTTTGCAAAGGCTCTGATTAACCTTCCTATACTCGTGCCAGTTACTGTAACATCTATACTCGCGAACGGTCTAACAGACCGATAGTTCATGCCCCTAAAATTTTCTTTTTTTTTAAATACTTTTTTTTAATATTATAATTATTATTTAATAATAAAATTTATAAAATAATGAAACAAAGTAGTGTGCATAGTACTTCATTTATTAATTATTTTACAGACTTTCAGTCTATCAGAAATCAGTCTTCAAATTTGAGATATTTTTCTTAAGTAATAGGAAAATGAAAATAAAATCTGAACTTCTTCTTCTCGAAGTATATATTTATCTATGTTTGGCTTAGTTTTGAGCCTCACCATGACAATCAGGGCACACGGTTACAGCATATTCCAAACAAAAGTATTTTTTGCAGGTGGCACAGTTGTAACGTGTCTTACGGTTTTTTTTTTTGTTGAGCAGTATTATTATTATTGGATGTTGCTGAAGACTCGGCTCCATCTAATTTACATTTTTCGGTATTCAGAACCCGACATATAACATATGGCTCGTTTTATTCGTAGGGTTGTTCTGCAGGTATATTATAAAAGTATTTATACCGACTACATTCATGTGGCTCTAAAATATCACCATCGACCATCTCTTAGTACCATGTGCAACGTTGTAAGTCTCACACATTTTGTCCACGGTATCAACTCCACCTTTGGTTCTATTGTTGTCCATTAGAATTTCCGGTTTACACTGTAATATTTTTTGAACGCTCCCGCAACTTCATCGAACAACTCTCTAATAGGTGCCAGTTTATCCAGATTAATTCTCTCATCTCGCGTATCTTTGTTATCAAATCTAAGACAACGCATTAAAAGATAGAACCTGCTAAAACTCATAGTTAGTCGAAATATTTCCGGGGATGAACCATCAGTTTTAAAGAAATCTTTGGCATTTAGACGATCGTTTTTTCTGACTCCAGCAAACAGTAAAAAGCCTAAAAAAGCTTCAATTTCCACGTTGTTTGTATCGGCGCAGCCCCTTTCTCTTAAGAAAGTATGTTTCCATCGATTAATTTGTTCATTAGTGAATTTACTATTAGGTTGATAGTGCTCTCCGAGAAGAAAAGCTTCCATAGCTCACCAGGTTCCTTCAAATTTCTAGCTATCCTCTATCTTCTACCACGTCGCCTAGTTGGATGTAAGGCATTAGATTTATTCCACCTAGTCTGTTCATCTTTACCTAAGTAAAAATCGCGGGAGCTTCTACTATCTTCTACCTCAGATATCTCGTCACTATCGTGGTCTTGTTCAGCATTGTATGTCTCTTCTTGTACCTCCAGCAACAGTCTGATTTGGTCATCGTCCATTTTGATATGAAATATAATCTAAACAGAATAACAAAATTGATAAAAATATAATATAGAGCAACATACATACATACATTTTACTATACATAAGTCATAAAGTATTCAAAGTTTGTAAAAAAATATATAAATTCAATAAATATATTACATTAATACTTACACTAAAACTTGCACTTACACTAGCGCCGGTCCCACGGACCGATTGGCGCCAAATGCAACACTTACGCTTCGCATGAACGCACAGCGTGCACTAAAACGAAATAAGCCCCAAATCCGACAGCTGGCATAGAGCTCGGCTTCTCCAGATTTTCGTGCATAAAAATAATTACGAAAATTGTAACGTGTTTTGCAGGACTGTGGCAAAGGAGTTGTTCTAACGTATCCCTTTCAAGGCTTCCCATACAGACAGAGTTAGTTCCTCGTCTAGTTTCGTCTTCAAAACTGAGAGCGAGGGCTATGTTCGATGGACTCATCCTTGACAAGCGGATACCTGCCTTAGACAGCTCGTCGACTCTCTCATTTCCCTCTATTTCCTTGTGTCCTAATACCCAGTTAATTGTGACTTGTCTATTCTCGCAGACCTCGTCGATTTTGGATCTGCAGGGTTGCACGCATTTATTACATAAACATTACAGCCATTATAGCTTTAATAGCCGCTTGAATATCGATAAAGATTTGTGCGAGTGTCGAGGGAAGTAAATTCCAACGCCAACTCAGCTGTTTTGGTTACAGCATAGATCTCAGCTTGAAATATGCAGCAGTGATTAAGAAACTTGAAAGACGTTTGGAGATCAAACTGCGGCAGAAAGTAGTCGCGCCTACTCCTTCCGTCATTTTGGATCCATCTGTAAATAATTTGTATGCGTGGTGATCGGATTCTAAACGCTAAACCCTTCTGCCAGCCATTCTGTTATATTACAAATCCAGGCCTGTCGCCAAAGTTTACTTGTGGGACAATGTAGTCTGACCCTCCGTTTGAATCCAGAATGTTACTGTGACAAAAGGCCTTTGTGAGAATTGTCCAGCCATCCTCAGTATTAGTGCAGTTCTTTTGGCTGAGTTTCTTACTACTAATTTGATTGGATGCCAGTCGAGAAGTATTTCTATTGCCGCTGTTGGAATTGTACTCATAGCGCCGGTTACCTGTTTTCCTGCAATACTTTGCACGCTTTTCAATCTTTTAACGTATGCCATTTTACCCCACACCGTCCACCATACTAGCAAGCCATAGAGCTTTATTGGTCTAATGACCGCCATGTATATGAAATGTTTGAGTCCAGGAGATAAGCACCAAGTCTTACCGAGCATTTTCATGCATACGTTTAAGGCATTAGAAGCTTCTTTGCTCTTTCTTCCACATTAAATCTCCATGAGATTTTACTATCTATTATAACCCCTAAAAGGAAAATAGTCAAGTCTGATCAAAAGTTGCGTTTCTGTTATTTTGTAAGAATTTGTATTTTTTTTTTTTTTTTTTTGAATAGCCTAAATTTTTCTTTTTCTCATAACTGTCGCCGCTCGCCAGGCAATGGCAAACGCCCGAGTGTAATCTGCCCTGAAAAAACCATCTGCCGTTTGGAGGTGGCATAAAATTGTAGGTCCCTCAATTTTTGGAAAAACATAAAGACACACACCACCTATTAGAGGAGGAGCTCGGCCAATCGCCTAACAAAGAGTATAAGCGCCAAATATATACATATACGTTTCTCTTATATTCGCTTTTGTTTTTAAAATATTTAAATTTTTAGTTTAAATAAATTTATTTTGCACCACTTCATAACCACTTTATTTCACAACAGAAAGCAAATTGTGGTGGCACTCAAAAGAGCTTAAATTAAGCAAACGGCAACAAGAGATCATTTCATCACAAAAAATTTCCAACCTGGAATGAAATAGGAAAAAAAATAAATTGGGATGCATTACCTCCGAACCGCTTCAAGTATGAAGGGCCTACCTGGCAACACTTGCTTAACACTTTTGAAAGTATAACATCTTGGGTCTTCTACCCATACGACTATATCGGAGGCTATACCATTGTATGTATTCACATTCCCTACAGGGACTTAACTTGTAGTCAGTATCCAAGTAGGTACACAGTTGTGGCAGCAACGTGCGGTCTGAAGTGCCACTTTTAACACAATTCCTTCGGCACTCTTAGCCACTTGTAAACATCATTCTCCGGGGAGCAATACAATTCTTTGTTTTCCTAATGAATTTCTTCCAATGAATTTACTTACATACATATGTATACTCATATAAAATATACAATATATGTATAGGCACATGCACGTGTACGTATATTAAAAGCTATTTTAGATCTGAATTTAATAAGAAATTTGACTTGATTGATTTCATATGTGTCCTACATCAAATGTTGACAACCAAAAGCAAACATCGAAGAATAAGTGGTATGCCAAGGCAGTGGACAATAAGCGCAGCAAGGGGTGAAGAACCTAAAAAAAAACGAAATAAATAAGGAAAGGGGTAAAGACAAACAAGCAAGCGAACCAGTAAAAGATAGAAAAATTAAGTGTTGTCGCTTGAGGACTTCATTCTTGGGCAAAACGATAACTACAACATGTGACAGGGTCAACAACAAACTATAAAAAGTAAGAAACGAGCAGAATTTACAACAACAACAATTCACAAACAAAATACTCTTATAAACAGCTCAATCAAAACTCTCACCAACAACTCCCCCTTTTCGGAGAGAAGTGGAAAAGTTATGTGCGGGTATGTCAACGAGATGTTATGAGCTGTGCGAGCCATTGAGATTGGGAAAAGCAACAGTGCCAGCGTGCCAAAATGCAAAAAACAAATCAATTGCTACTGGCAGCAAACAAGTCAACAGCAACATAGCAATGCTTAGTGAAAGCAAACAGCGCTCGAAAGAAAGGGGGAAAAATTGATTTGATTTTTCAATTTAACAAACAACTGAACGAGTTGCCTTCGACAGCGCGGGTGTGTGAGCAAGATGAGTAGGGGGAAAGCACAAATACTAATAGAAAAATGAGAGCACAAAAAATGCTACAAAAAAATTAAATAAAAATAACGAAAAACTTTTTAGCGTGCATATATAAACTCGTGGGAATTTCGCAAAACATCCTTCCGCACTATCACCACTATCTCCTTGGCACTAAGGGGCGAAAGTGGAAGCGCATTGCAAAGGCAGGCAGGATGAAGTCAGAATGTGCAAACGAGCAGAAAAACTGTCAACAAAGGGATCTTTGTGTTGTAGTTGGTAGTGCGCCCCTCCCCGCACACTCTCCCTCTATATAAGCGCAAATAAATATATGTAGTTTTGCGTTATTCTACCCTTTGTTGCTGAAAATTTTTATGTAAACTACTGTCAGGAAACCAACCATCAACAATGACGGTTAATAAAAATATTTTTTTGACACCAATTTGCAGTGGGTAACCGCAGTCAATGGCAACAATGCAGCGTGCCAGTTGTGGCATGCAAAAACAAAATAAAATTATTAAAAAAAAAAACAAAAAATAATATAAAGCAAATAGACGAGAAAAAAATGTTGTATTGTAAGTAAAGCAAAAATAGCCGTTAAGTGTATGTAAACGCCCAAAGCAGCAGTGTTCAACAAACTGCGAAATTCAATACTTCGTAAATAAGTAACACAGGGTGTCGCATACAATAAATGCTAAATGTTTTTAATCTCTCCATATAATTATGGGCGGCCGCCGTAGCCGAATGGGTTGGTGCGTGACTACCATTGGGAATTCACAGAGAAAACGTTGGTTCGAATCTCGGTGAAACACCAAAATTAAGAAAAACATTTTTCTAATAGCGGTCGCCCCTCGGCAGGCAATGGCGGGCCTCCGAGTGTATTTCTGCCATGAAAAATCTCCTCATAAAAATATCTGCCGTTCGGAGTCGACTTGAAACTGTAGGTCCCTCTATTTGTGGAACAACATCAAGACGCACCCCACAAATAGGAGGAGGAGCTCGGCCAAACACCCAAAAAGGGTGTACGCGCCAATTATATATATATATATACTTATGCTCTTGTGCTCATATTATTAAGTCGCTTATCGCAATATTTTTCTAGCTTAAATTTGTTTCGTAAATTGTTTATCAAAATATAAGTCATTGCATTCAAATCCCTTATAAATCTGAACTCTGCTCAAAATTGACAAAAAATTCAGAAATTGACAAATCTTAAAAAAAATGTAAAACTTGTCAGCAAAATAATCAAATTTTTGTAAGTATGAGTTTTATACCCTGTGTAATTTTAGTATAACGAAAAGTCAGTTTGAAGTTACTTATACAATAAATTAAGTTAATTTTTGACAAGTTTCTTCCACACAAACAAAATTCGAGCCTTCGTTAGATGGACCAAACGACTACCTAAAACAACAAAATTTCTAAACTCAGGACGGTTTTTCAAACTTGCATTTTAGTGTACCAAAATTCACTGGGCTATGAACTATTACTTTGAATCCCATTGCCGACGTGTAGAATTGACCCAAGAAAAATTTTATAAATTTAGGCTTGATATGTGGACTGCACCAGTCTAGCGGTAAACCACCATCCTCACATAGTGTACTTCTATACGGTTACGGAAAAAAATATTTTCAATTTTCGTTTTAGCAGTCCTTTTTTCAATAGCTGTCGCAGTCATACAAAAATAATTCCAATCCACTACTCAAAATTTGTGTTGATTTTCCATAACTTTTTTGCAAACGATTTTCTCTAAACACTAAAATCATGTACATTTTTTTCAAAGAACCGTTTCCGAAGTTTGTTTGAAAAACATATTTTTGGGGGGTCTTAATACTTAATAATGATTACTTGTTATACAAACGATGAAATTTTCAAAAATTGCCTATTTTGAGTTTTTAATTTAGAGTTGAAAAGATTTTATTCCCCCACCTCTTTCAAATTTTGTTGTCAAATAAAGATTATTTCGTTTTTGATGTTTTGAGAAAATGAATTTCAAACTTTTTGTCGAAAGTAGCTCTCACTCAAATCTCGTTATGTTTGTAAATATTTATTATTTTTTGACTGACGTTTTGACCCACTTTGTGGAACTAGAATTTGACAAAATTTTGACCACATATAAAATCGACGATGGAGAATCCAAAAATTCAATAAAAAAATAATAGCCTATGAGCACATAGGCTATTGTTATACTAAGGGGACGATTTATGCACATTTTAAGTCTGAGAGTATTAAAATTAGAAGCAAATTAAAAAATATACACGCATAAAAGAGCTGCAACTTTAAACTGGCAGGGTCGGAATTCCTTCAGCTAAAACTTCATAACAGTTCCAACGGTCTTCGTGCTATTATAATTCATATATATTTTTGTTTAGGTTACTTGATTTAAACATCGAAAATGAAGTATTACATCTGGTGAATCAGAGAGAACTGAATCGTCATCATAACTTCCTACAATTCCAGTGTGGAATCAAAATTGATACGAAAATAATTATGTGCTACTTGCTTATCGTTTTACCAAAGACAAGTGACGTACTATCGAGATCGTATTGTTTTGAACAATGTTGTTCGGCAGCCAAAAACGGTCTAAAAGTACCTCAGTAAGGCAGCTCATCGGTCAAAGTATCAAAAATATCACAGCCATAGGAGTTGCAGCTCTACATGAGTCTATTTCACGACATTCACAGGAATTGGGAATATCTTAGTTCGTATTGTAACGAATCTTGAGCAAGGAACTTTTCTTATACCATTACAAAATCAAATTAACTCAGGAATCAAAGCCTTTTGATCATTTCTACGATTAGGCTTTGAGAAAATTTAGGTCCGTATTGAAAACATCAATAGATGTCCTTTTTAGCTATTTAGATTATTTTCCTGAGTTATTTAAGCCAAGAGCTGCCCCAACAACACCGAGGTTAGTAGCAGACAAATACCACATCAGTCGAAATATATCTAATCTAATTATGAAAAAATACGAATCAATGAGCAAATGTACTTTTAATCGTCAATATAATCTCCAATTCATTAACCTCGCCGCTGTATTGGTTTTCCGGATGGCCTTCAAGTAGCCATACATATACGGCAGTTATCAGCTCTTCCCTTGAGGAAAAATGCTATCCGCGTAGTAATAATAAAATAAAAAGTAGACAAAAGGTAAGTACTCGTATAATCGAAAGCTTATTTCGAGCTCTTCGAATGGCTTCATTGAAAATGTGAGGAGCTGTCAATCAATACGAGATGTCCAGGAAAATAGATTTTATTTATTTATTGATTTGCATATTTGGTCTATGAAACAATAATATCTTACAGACTAATTAACAATTATACTTAAATTAGGACATCGTATACAGAATTTCATTAAAATTTGTTTTAGGTAAAGAAAAATCAAGATCGATAGATATTGAGATTTGATTAAATTCGCAAATAGCCCTTCCGATGGGTGCATTACGTGCATAATTCATTCTAGTATTTTCTGCATATAAAGGACGAAGCACGAGGATACCTCCGCGGAACATTAAAATTTATTCTTTATAAAAGGGACTGACGGTCATAAACACCTTGGATAATGCAAAAAATAAAAGTTAATCTAATATTTACCTTCTTTTTTCGAGTGATTTCAAATTGATCAGCGCCAAACGTGCAATATGCGAAGGCGTAGGATCCGATAAACCCAATTAACATAAGGCAAATTATAGAAAAACCTTCTGTGAAAGGGCGCCAGATTATTGCAGCATACTTCAGATGCGATAGAACAAAAGAGGTATAAAGCAGTTTTACGAGTATGCTGTATGGATCGGTAAATTCAGTGCTATTACGTCATACAAAAGCAAGCATAGCGCATACCTTTGAAACAATAAAAGTAATATGACAGATTAATGAAAATTTAATATCAAATATAACGCCAAGATCCTTAAATACTTGAAGAGAGTGAAAGATTCGTCCAGAGAAGCTGGACTAGGTTTTTAATAAACTGCGTGATTGTGAAAAAGGAACATAGAAGCATTTTTTTAAATTAAAAGAAAGCGTGATATCAGACACCAAGATTATAATTCATCTACAGTAATTCGGATTGGAGTTTCATATATCTGCGGTATTCTTAGCGACTGAATAATCTTCAGATCATCGGCGTATAATAGAAAGTTGGCGCATGAAAAGCAAAAACAAATTTCATTCTGGGTCTATTGCTATTTAGAACTCAGAATGTGGAGCCAGAGGTGTTATGGTACGCCAGAGGTGGCGAAAAAGGTCCAGATTGAACATCATCGAGTGTGACAATGCACCGCCTTCGACTTAAAGGAGTGTAAAATTAAAGAAGTTTATATGGGCGATTATATAGAATCATCCCACATTATTGGTGGGGAGACTATATCTCTTGCAGAATAAGTAGTTCATTTTTACATTTTCCGATTCTTGAAGCGCAACACTACGTCTCAAATGTTTACTGTATAGAAGGCAGATAAAAAGGGATAAAAAACCACAAATTTATGAATTCAGAGCACTCGAAAACTTCAATTTGGCAAATCAATTAACCTCACACAGGCCGACGAAATCAGACAATACTTCCCAATTTCTTTTTTTTTCAAAAAGATCTTCTTCATATCTGAAACAAGTATTTCTCCCCTTGAAAATTCAATTTGAAGCTGAAGTAGTGAGGCACAGGGAATTTTGCAAAGAAAAAGAGTAGTACTTTCAGGTCCCGTGACGATTTTTTGAAAACTGAAGTCTTCTTTTGATACTCAAATATGATTTTGCGCTTTTAGGTTCAAGTAATGATTTGCATCTTTAAGAAAATATTGTCTAGCTCTTGCCTTGAAGGTGTAGCAAATTTTACAAACCTGTGTTAACCCTTTCGCGATATTGTTGCCATATAGCAACAGTAAACTTTAAAAGGCCGTCAACACTCTCTTGTAAAAAATATCAACTTTTTTCTTACATATTTTCAAAAATTGAAGTTCAATGGTTAAACAGAAATAAAATAAATAATAACCGCCCATTATATATCGGTAATACAACATTTTTAAAGAAAGCCTTCTGGCATATGGCACTTCACTCTGAAATTTGTATTTTGCATTTTTAAATTTTTGCGGCATTTAGAGCAAATGTTTTCAACAATTTTTGAATAAAGTATTTAGAAAAATGTTCAATCTGTCATTTGGCATATAAATATTTTTTCGCTCGCAGCTTTAGAAACTGTGCTAATTTTTAAAACTAAGCTTGTTGCCATATGGCAACAAATTTCTCGTAAGGTGTTAACTTGCATTAGATTGCAGAAGGAGTTTATTTGCGATTGAAACCAATACAAAACATTTGTTGCCATATGGCAACATTAAAAAAAAGCACTTAACAAAAAAAATAAAAATAAAAATGTATTTGTATTGTTATTGGTCCTAAAATAAATACTCGGACAAAAATATGGATTTTTTGGATGGCACAATAAAAAGATGTAGAGAAAGGGTTAATTCCAATAACAAAAAAATTGAGAAATTTATTTAAAATAAAAAAAATATAATTCAACGATTATCGATTTTTTATTACAATAAGGGCCATTCTTGCTAATACTGTAAATTATACCGCACTTTAAAGAGCCCTTCGACTCTTTACTTTTTCTCAGAAATCCGTCAAGCCAAGGCACACTGAAAAAGTAGTACGAGTGCTCGTAGCGGTAATACAAAAACAATAAGATCAATGTAATTTGTTAATTTTTGTCGATAAACAAAATTTCCCTTTTTTTAAATCAAAGTAATGGACCAAACCAAAATTGCAACCCTGCTGATGTCAGCTTTACAATGTGCCTCACGTCAAACAAAAGTGAGTAATTTATTTGAAAATTACAATTTTAACTCAAATTGACGAAAAGCAACTTTTTGCTTGCAACCAAATTAAAAAAACAAAACCAAAAAAAAAAAAAATTCCAAAAAATGTTTATAAGCATATCAATTGCACTTAAAATATGTAAATCGGTTCCTAAGCTTAACAAACGAGTTTAAAACTTCTAACTTTCTTATGTACCTTCTTTTCACATACATAATGAGACTCACCCTGTATATTATAACTTTATATTAAAAATGAAAAAATTGGCGCTCACTTTGTGTGTAATACCCACGGGTGAATGATGCAATTGCATTGATCAAATCAGCTGAACTCAACTCAACCCAATTCATAAATTTATTTAGCTAATTTGATGTTGGCCCAGGAGTACGCTTTCAGTGGCCTTTTTCTTTTCACCATAAGCGCCTATCATTTTGACATGTTTTGGGTATATTGATGACATATTTAGACTCCGCCATACGGAAGCACAGCAGGCCAGAGCATTTGAGCTAGTGCTCCGACCTGTAGTTAAGTTAAATAGGACACTAACACGCTGTTTGCATGCACAACTACCAATACATATATATGTATGTGTACAAATACATACTTGGTTAACTTGATGATTCAGTATCTATTGACACACGGAAAGAAAACGATATAAGTAACGGTTACTAATATCCCAAGTGACTTTTTTCTAGAGCAAAAACTTAAAATTGAGACTAATATCTAATATTTGACAAGTTTATTGCCATTCTTGGTAAATGAACAAACCATCGTAATCTCTGCGCCTTAACAAAGCGCACAAAGTTTTGGCCTGCATAATGAGTTGGCCCCCGGTACTACAGAATGGTAGTCACGCATCAACCGATTCGGCTACTGTGACCAATTTTTCCATTACTCATTACCTAATTCTAAAACTTTTTCTTAAATATTATTGAACCTATGAAACAATATAAATATTTGCAAACACTACATCATCCTGAACAACTCCAGACTATGGTAACGAACATGTGTAGTAGTGCAAAAACGTACACACACATATTTACTATAAGTGATGGTTATTTGATAACATTTTAGTAGTTTAGCATTTGCATTAGTTGCACAAATTTTCGAGAAGCAGATGTTCAAATATGTAAACATTCGAAATAAAAGGGAATTTTTATTAGCTTTGCTTACGTGGAAGTTATAAACAGAAAATGAAATGCAAAATATTGGCATTTGACCAACCATGCGGAGAATTTCAATAAAATTCTTAAAACAAAAATCCCCCAACACATTTTTTCACCATTATACGAGGGACACCTTTTATATTCCGAAATCAAGCAAAGCTAGTCTTGGGACATAAAATCTGAAATTATAAATAAATTTTGATAATTTTGAAGTTTTTTTAAGTGGCAAAAACCAGGCAAATCTGAATACGGGGTTTCATCGTACAGACCCATATCACTCCTACTTGTGATCTCAAAGCTATTTGAAAAGCTGTTGATTAAGGGGGTAGTATGGTTTTTTTTTTTTTTTCATTTTTTTTTTTTCTTTTTTTTAAATTATTCTATAACATCTTAAGATTATTGTGTGAAAGTTTGAAGTGCATTAGAGTAAAATTGACAAAGACACAAAGGATTAAGTATCTACCTCTCCAACCGGATTTCACGCTGCCGAAAATCTTTAAACGCGTTTTTCTCACACTTGCCTTTTTTACGGTCGGTGTCCACTGCAGATTCATATCTACTGCACCGATTCTTTTCAAATTTGGTTTTTTTGTTTCTTTACTTTATTCACGAGGTAATGACGTCGAGTTTTTTTTTTTTTTTAATTTTGTCATATTTTAAAACAACAAAGTTTTCAAGTTTTTTTTATGAAAAATCGGCGCTTTAAAAAATTAAAAAAAAAAAAAATAAAAAAAAAATTCGACGTTGTTACCTGCGAAACTTTATTAACTGATGAAATCAATTTGGTTTTTTGATTTTAGTTGATCCAGTAATGAGTTCTGAGGGACACCGCAATAAAACTTTTTTATGAGACGTCCGCGAAGATTCGCTGCCACCAACTCATTTCTTCATAAAAATCAATGAAAATTTCACACAATATTCTTTAAATATGACTTTATAATGAAGTAATTTTAAAATTTTGAATAAATCAACTGTGTCGACAAAAAAAATTTCAAAAAATATGCTTGTTTTACACCGAATTAACCATACTACCCCCTTAAGCGCCTCAATAAAATAATGGAATGAAAAAATAAAAATTCCAACACTTTAGTTTGGTTTTCGAAGTAAACATTCTACAATCGACCAGGCGCACAGGATCACGCACGAAATAGAAAAAGCACTTGATAACAAAAAGTATTTTCTAGCATATTTCTCGATGTGGCATTCGAAAAAGTTTGTCACGCAGGTTTGCTTGTTAAACTAAAGTTAATTCTTCTTAAACAATACTACGAAATCTTGGAGTCGTAGGTACTTATTAAATCGCTACTTTCGAATCAAACAAGATGATGCTTATTCAAGTCTTCGAAAAATAAAGGCAGGAGTATCTCAAAGCAGCGTTTTTGTGCCTCTACTGTACCTCATCTTAACACGTCACCTACCATCTGATCCTGATTGCGGCACAGCAACGTTTGCAGAAGACACCGCACTGACTGCAGTTCATGAAACCCAAAGCGAATCGACAGCCACATTAAAAACCGCTTTAAAACATATCTACTGGTGTGAAATTTTATAATACTGTCATATTTAAGTTGCTTGTTAGTAATTTGTAAGTGACTTACGCTTTGTCCATAATTCTCAACCGGTTTATATACAAATTTATTATAGGTGGAAGCTGTTTGCATTTTATTGGCAGGCTTTTAGCGATAAGAAAGTGATTCCATGTCAATTTTTCGAAAAATTTGTTTTATGTGTAAGTTTAACTATAACAACTTAAAACAAAAGACCTTGGAAAACAAGATTTGTCTAGCAAATAATTGAATAAATGCAAATTGCAGGACTTTCTTAACCAAAAATAAAATAAAGCTTACTGCGAAATGGAAATGGAAATTATTTTAGCTTTCACTAGAGCGATACAAAGTTATGCGACTCAAGTAAGGGCATTTGAGATGTTCGAAGAAGTTGACAAAACTCCAATATATTTTTGAAAAAGGTTTTTTCTTCTGCTCACAAATACGCCGACACCCCGAATTGTCATTTATTGCAACTACACTTCGGAAGCATTTTTAAAACATTGATTTGATTATGACACTACAAAATTGCCACAAAAATTATCATAGAGAGAAACATAATATTTTGGTCAAAAACAATTCAGAATTTTGGAAGAAAGCTGAACATCGAGGAAAGTTGATTTACTTTTACGAAATTAGGATAAGAAAAATTTACATGCAACTCGGAAAAGTAGTCTCAAAGGTTTATGTATACATAAAGAAGTAGATCACAATAACGGTAAAAGATATTTAAGTGATATTACTGATAATTATAAAATTATGTTGATTTTGAAGGCCAGGTGTAACTTTATAAATCTTGGACGACAAAAAAAAAATTAAACTGTACACTTTTTAACTTGAACGAACTAGAAAACATAAGTCATTTTTTAGGAAGGTGTCCAATTAGTCCACAGATAACTTATTTAAGTCTTGAATAAATGATTAAATTATTAAATAGAACTGATGCATTTGGATGGGACTGTCTAGTTTGGTATATGACTGATGCTTTGAAATATAGAAACTTAATTGTAAAAGAATACTGTTAAAGGGACCTCATTGTATAGACGTCACATCCGGAGCGCACAAGTATCAATTCTCGGTCTCGACTTGTGTAATATTAGTTATGACAAGGTATTCAATATAGAAATGCCCGACAGTACCTTTCTAATCGGACACGCAGACCATATCGCAGCAGTCATCACAGCATAGAACCTTGAAGAAACTCGTAGAAAATTTAACCAAGTTATGATACGGACGCAAACTTGGCTAGATTCACGTATACGAGTACTCACATTAGCCACAGAGAAAACGGAGCTAATACTTCTAACCAGGAAGCAAAAGGTTCTAAGTTCTTCTAACCAAAAAGGTTCAAAAGTATCTAGGCATAAGACTAGACTCAAGACAGACTTTCTGGACCCAAATAAAACACGAGGCAAATAAAGTCGCTAAGATGTCATCAATACAATCAATACAATACAATCAATACAATACAATCAATACCCAGTAGACTGATGGCCAACATAAGGGATCCAACCCAAACGAAACGGGAAATAATGATGGCTACCACGAACGGCAGCCCTGAGAGTTATGTCCGCCTACCGCACAGTGTCTGGACCAGCTATTCAAGTAATAAGCGGTTCAATACCGATAGACTTACTGCCTTTTGAGACGAAAAATTTGTGGGCTTTAAAAAGAAAGGGAATGAAAGAAAGAGTTTGCAAAACTGCAGTGCGCTGAATAAGGAATGAAAGGCTCAGGATATGGCAAGGCCGCTGGATGAATGGCTAGGCTAATAAAAGACGTCTCCACATGGTGCAGCAGGAACTTTGGTGAAGTCAATTTTTATACAACCCAAGTGCTTTCGGGCCGCGGGTATTCCCAGAAATATATATACATAATTGGCGCTTGCACCCTTTTTGGGTGTTTTGACGAGCTCCTCCTCCCATTTGTGGTGTGCGTCTTGATGTTGTTCCACAAATGGAGGGACCTACAGTTTTAGGCCGACTCCGAACGGCAGATGAATTTTTATGAGGAGCTTTTTCATGGCAAAAATACACTCGGAGGTTTGCCATTGCCTGCCGAGGAGCGACCATTATTAGAACAACTTTTTCTTCATTTTGATGTTTCACGGAGTTTCGACCCTATGTCATGCACCAACTTATTAGGCTAGGGCGGCTGTCAAAAATACCTGTTCAAAATAGGGTAATGCGAACACGCGGAGATGCCGCCCAAGATGACGTTGAACACACATTCTTCCAATGCATGCGTTGGGAACAAAAACGTCACTAAAAATGTAATCGGCAAGATGTTAAGAGATCATCAGTGGTTTTGCGGAAAAAATTCTACGTATGATAAAGCGCAACCTGGACGCAGACACATAGGCATAGACCTTTGTATTGAGGAAGGTGGAACGCCACTCTGAAGTAATGCGAAAGCGGTTCCAGGCTGGGCGACGATTCCAAACGAGGGGGAGTTTTTTAGTCTCCGGACATACCATTGCTGCCATGATGCATTAGGCATTTTAAACCCACTCATCCGCAAAACAAAAAAACAAAAAGTACTGTTAAAGCAAAAATCAAAAAAAAATGCTCATGTTTATATATCCCTTGTATGTATATCTCAATGTGCTGTATATTTTTCTGACACACAGCGTCATTGTCGTAAATTTTTTATTATTATCAAATTATTATAATCATTGTTAGTGGCAAATCAAAAGAAAATAAAGAGTCTGTCTATATATCTACTCTTTTTTGTCAGTTGTAAAAAATTTAGCGGGATGGAATAACAAAACCAAAATTACCCATGACTGGGTTTTACATTTAGCCTTCGAACTAAAAATATTTTCAGCTTTTTTGTGCGCAGCTTTGACTAGAACTCAAGCAATGGTGCGTCAAGTAATTTCAAAATTGTCTCAGAATTTAGTTTTGTAGTACGCATTCTAATGTCATCTATCTTAGTTGGATCGCAATTACACAACGCAAGATACTATTTAAACTATTTAAAAATAATGGATTTCATTTTACTCTTTTTACCATCTATGATCAACCACTTTCGTTCTCTGTTGCCAAAATATAAATAGCACCCCTTGTAAGTATAGTTTTTGTTGCACAACTGTGTTCAACTAAAATATGAACGTTTGATAAAATTTTATTTCATATGTCTTTTTAGCGCATATACTCGTAAATACGTTTCGCTTATGATGTTAAGGGCATATGAGTATGGGTAAGTACATATAAGAACATGGTAAATACCTGAGACGACATTAGTGCTCAGTTGCTACGTGCATCACGTGTTGGCAGAAAGTTCCCAAAGTGAATGGAAACCAAAAAATATTAAACTAAAATCGCAAAACAAGCACATTGTAACAACAACAACAGTGGAAAGCAGTAAGTATACATAAAATACTGGAAAATACATACACAGACGAGTGCACATACATACATATACATAAATTAGTTAGAGCATTGAAAATGCATACAGCATCTACATCTAAGCACTTATGGCAGTGTGAGTATGTATGAGAATGATGGGAGCTAATGCAAACATGTGCGTATGATGAAAATTTTAACGCCCCTAAATTTATGCTACAAATTTTCTTTTACTCTTGAACTATTCCTGAAATACGAGTAATATTAAAATTTGTGTATTAAATTATTGTACTGTTGCTTTTAAAGTTTTTAGTTGCCATGGAAGTGAAAATAGCTGTAAAATATTTTTCTTTTTTTAACTTTTTGCTGCTATTAAATCTGGAAAACAAAAAAATACAATTTTTTGTTTACACTTGGTGACAAAACCAAACACCTTCCATCTCTTGTGATTATATAAATTGTCAAATAAATGAATTTTTGCAAAACTGTCTAAAAACAGTTGTTCGCATAATCAATTATTTATATTTTTTAATGTGTTGGTTTTAAAGTAAAAAAAAAAATGTTTTGTGTGTAATTAAAGACTGAAATTCTTAAAAAGAAAAAATATAAGCTGCGTGGATCTGACGAAAATTTTGGACGCGTAAAAAGATCATTTTTTGAAGGTAACCGAAAATATTTTTTTATGTTGAATTTTTTTTTTTTTTTTTTTTTTTTTTTAACCCTCACCGGCCACACCTCAGCCAGGCCACACCGGGGCCCCACGCTGAAAAATTCGGTTCTACAGAATATTTCGATGTTCTAAGACGTATAACCTGTTGTGTTATATTTGTTTAATATTCCTTTAGCATATCTTACGATTTTTGGATGGATTTTTAAAAAGTTGTCATGAATGTGAAAGTTTAGCAAAAATGGCTTTTCAATATTAAAGGCTAAAATTTTAAAATTGTTTGCACAACATATGCCACAAACCTAAAGAAATATTAGTAGTAATATTAGCCAATCTTTCCAAAAGCATATTTATTTTAGAAAATTATTGAAGGGAAAAATGAAAAAAATTACATACTATAAAATTTACTTTTTTTGTGTGTTATTAGCTTTTAAATACATTTTTGCGGACAAAAAAGTTTAAAAAATTTAATTTTTATGATATTTTAACAAAAAAACATTTACTCAGAATGCCATTTTATTCACCATTACACGTAGTGCACAAAGGCAACCGATGAATGTCGCAAACCGGGCTTTTGCAAACCGAACATCCAACACTCCTTCTTCCGATCACACACCACGCATCTCCTCGCTGAAACGAAAGGTAACTTTTTCCAGGTGAACTATTTCTGGGTTGGTGTCAATTTCTAAGACGCTCTTCATGATCATCTGCAGCTCTTTTCGAAGAAATTGTCCTTCCAATCTCTGGCGTAGCATCGGGAAGGTGAGATGAGCAATCAGCATTTTCAAAACGATAGTCGCAGAATTGGATTCCCGTGTGCGACTGACCTTGAGTTTCCACATAATGCGAAATTGACAGCTGCTTGATCGATCATCCCAAAGAAAATCCGCATCGGCCACCTATACGTTTTTCGAGCGACTGAGTAGGAGTGGCACAATTGATCGAAGGTATCCGTCCCTCCTTTCGTATCATTATAGTGGATAATGATATTTGGCTTTCTATCTGTTATCTGTTCGGTATGGAGATAAGTCGAAATCAGCAAGACGTCTTTGTTCTATTTTGGTGTATGGGAAAGTAAAGTTACGTCTTTGGTGTGTCAAAACCTTTTTTCAGGAGGATTTTTAGACGCTATCTTCATCTCCATTTTTCCTGATTGTTCCAGTCATAGACATATTAAAAGGATGACCGAGCATTCTGGTCAGCAGAGGGACCGTGGTAAACCAATAAATTCTCACGTGAGAATAGATGACAGCAAAAACAACACGCAGTAATCAATAAAAAATTATCAAAAATATTTTTCATTTCTCGCGTGTAGATGCAAGTTTTCTTTTAGTCAAAGTAATTCAATTTTTTATTTATGTGCATTTAAGACATAAAAATTGTTTATATGGATGAAACAAAGTTTGTACATTGTATGTTTATAACCAAAAACCCACGTGTTATTGTATAATGGCCGTATACTAGATTTATGTAGTAAACAATATCATATAAAAATAAAATAAATTATTAAACATGAACAATCAAGATTAGAACCGAAAAAAATTTTTAATTAACAAAATATCAAAAACTTACCTTAATTTTGTTGATTGACACTGCAAACAAGTCGATTTAAACGAAAAAAAATCTATATCGAGCAACGGTTGCGGCCACACTAGCATAACTAGTTACCTCACGTCGATAAATGCCGCTACGGATTTTTCCCACTTCTTATGTAATGAAGTTAAATGTCACTCTTGTTAACTACAGGTATTGACAGATGTCGTTACTTGTATCAGTTTTTAAATTATTAGACCTATTATTCCACTTTTCTTGAGCCTGGGGTAACTATTTAGCCCGTGGGGCCGGTAAGGGTTAAATTAAAGTTTATTAATTTCTAAAAAATAATAGGACTATGAATAAGTTCCTTGCGGTTTTACAACAGATGGCGTAACTTGATTATTATTCCATCGATCCACATTTCCAAACATTCATTGGAGAGCTACTGTCGTAAGGCACAAACGTCAGTATAAGTTTTTTATTTGAAGCGTAAACAACAATATTTTTACCACACTTGAAAATGTCGAATTTCGTGCCAAATAATGTGTTTTTGCGGGGAATTTTTTAATATGAAGAAAAAAGCAGCCGAAAGTCATCGTATCTTGGTGGAAGTTTATTGTGAGCATGCTCTAGCTGAGCGAACGTGCCAGAAGTGGTTTGCACGCTTTAAAAGTGGTGATTTTGGCTTGGAAGACGAAGAATGCGAGGGTGCGCCGCCAAAGTTCATGGATACCGAATTGGAGGAATTGCTCGATCAAGATCCGGCTCAAACGCAAGAAAAGGTTGCAAAAACTTTGGGAGTTGATCAATCAACCATTTCCAAACGTTTAAAAGCCATGGGAATGATCCGAAAGGTAGGCCATTGGGTGCCGTATGAATTGAAGCCAAGAGACGTTGAACGCCGTTTTATGGCATGCGAACAACTGCTTCAACGGCACAAAAGAAAGGGTTTTTTGCATCGAATTGTGACTGGCGATGAAAAGTGGGTCCATTACGACAATCCAAAACGTCGGGCAACGTATGGATACCCTGGCCATGCTTCAACATCGACGTCGGCGCAGAATATTCATGGCCTGAAGGTTATGCTGTGTATCTGGTGGGACCAGCTGGGTGTTGTGTATTATGAGCTACTGAAACCGAATGAAACGATTACGGGGGATGTCTACCGACGACAATTGATGCGTTTGAGCCGAGCACTGCGAGAAAAACGGCCGCAATACGCCGATAGACACGACAAAGTTATTTTGCAACATGACAATGCTCGGCCACATGTTGCACAAGTGGTCAAAACATACTTAGAAACGCTCAAATGGGATGTCCTACCCCCCCCCCGCCGTATAGTCCAGACCTTGCGCCATCCGATTACTATCTCTTCCGATCGATGCAACATGGCCTGGCTGACCAGCACTTCCGTAATTACGATGAAGTCAAAAAATGGATCGATTCGTGGATTGCGGCAAAACCGACCGAATTTTTCACAAAGGGAATCCGTGAATTGCCAGAAAGATGGGAAAAAGTAGTAGCAAGCGATGGACAATACTTTGAATATTAAATTTGTAACCATTTTACGTCAATAAAGTTTCAAATTTCGAAAAAAAACCGCACGAACTTAACCATAGTCCTATTATATATATTTCCCTTTGAGCCATTCCCGCCAGTTTTACTTTATAAAGAACACAAAAATGTGGTGATTTGCGAAAAAAACTAACGTGCAAATTATTACCGATTTTTATGAAGTGAGTTTAATTGAGTTGAGTGGGCTTAATTGAGTCCGTTGTAGAACTTAAATTTTTTCATTCTACTGGGTTTAAATTTTAACATTTATGCTGTGTCAAAGCATAACACAAAAAGTGCCCTCGTCTGTATGTGGGTGTTTGTAAAGTATTAAAAAAAGTCTGTCATTTTGATTTAAATAGCATTCTCAATAAAGTAAAACGTGTGCTCGAATATAACAGTAAATATATTATACAATATTTAGTATTTTTTAACAAGTTCGTTTATAGTTCATTTGTTAAGCACGAAAAATTGGGGTCATTTATATATAGGGTGGGCCATGTAAAATTTGCTTTTTGAATTGGTATAAAAAAAACTAATCAATATTTTTTCAACATTTTTTTTTTTTATTTTGAAGATTGAACATTTTCATTTATGTATGAAAAATAATATTGTTCAAATGACTGCCACGACTGGCTTTACAGGAGTCCATTCGATCAACCCAATTTTTAAGCACATTTTCGAGTGTTTGGGCTCCAATTTCATGAATGGCAACTTCAATTTCGTGTTTTAAAGCATCAATCGCCTCTGGATGGTTCGCATAGCATTTGTTCTTAACGGCTCCCCACAAAAAATAGTCCAACGGGCTTAAATCACAGCTCCGAGGCGGCCAATTGATATCGGAATTTCGGCTGATTATTCGGTTTTCAAAAACGGTAGCCAAAAGATCGAGTGTAACTTTGGCAGTGTGACAAGTTGCACCGTCCTGTTGAAACCAAATGTCGTCCATGTCCTCCTCTTCAATTTTTGGAAACAACTCGTTGAGCATGTCACAGTAACGCTCGCCATTTACTGTAGCCGCGGCTCCTCGCTCATTTTCGAAAAAAAAATGGCCCGATGATGCCGCCAGACCAAAAACCGCACCAAACAGTGACTCGTTGTGGATGCATTTGCTTCTCTACAGTTACTTGTGAATTGTCTAAGCCCCAAATCCGACAATTTTGCTTATTGGCGTAGCCACCGATGTGAAAATCAGAAAAGAAGAAGAAGACTCACCTCTTTGGAAATAGGTTTTCAATATTTCCCAATTTTGTTCAAGCGTATAGCGTCCCATTTCCTAAATGTCAAACCTTTAAGTTACTTATGAACACGTTTGACATGTCATTTGTGTTACCATTCTCAAAAAAATAGATGGTTCAAAAAGCAAACGCAATATGGCCCACCCTATAGTATCAAAATATGTTTTGTTTTTCCCCAAATAAAAATAAAAAATGCTTTTAGAGGCCTTGAGCAGTTGAAGGTTGTGTGTTGATATATATGTATACATAACTGGCGCGTACACCCTTTCTGGGTGTTTGGACAAGCTCCTCTTCCTTGTTGTGACGTGCGTCTTTTTCATAAGGAGCTTTTTCATGGCAGAAATACACTCGGAGGCGTGCCATTGCCTGCCGTGGGGCGACCGCTATTAGAAAAACGTTTTCTTCATTTTGGTGGTTCACCGAGATTCGAACCTACGTTCTCTCTGAATTTCGAATGGTAGTCATGCACCAATCCATTCCGCTACGGCGACCGCCTGTGTGTCGTATGTGCGGCTTGTTTGTTGATAGTGAAACTAATCATATGAAAAATCCTGACCTAATCATCACTCCTCCCGACTTAAGCCCACTAACCGATGCAGAATAATTTGATGAGAATAATTTAGCTGATTAGTGATATTCGTGAAATTAAAGGGGCAGTAACCTTGCCAGAAGTTTAAGTCAGTCTAGATTTGGTTGAATCATTCAAGTTTTCTTTAAACCAATCCGAAAAAAAGTTAAAAATAACAAACAAAATCTTTATTTTGATTTCTTTGATAAGAATTTTGTTCTATTTATTTTTGTATTTATTTTATATTTTTTATAATTTTTTATTTGGGTAATTTCTTGGAAAAAAATATTTTTAAGAACTGCATTATTTATAAAAAACCGAAAGTTAATGGAATCCCTTTATGAAACTTGCAGGGATTTCCTAGCATAGTCTGAGTCTGTACGAAAAATCGGAGGCGAGGTGTTTTTCAAATGACAAAATGACAAAAATAAAATTTTTTCCTCAAAAATTTTCACCAAAAATAAAATTTTTTCCCCAAAACTTTTCAACAAAAAATGTAATTTTTTACCAAAAGTTAAATTTTAAAGTTTTTATCAAAAATTAAACTTTTTTGTAGAAAATTCCTTTTTTAAATGTAATTTTTATCTTAAACTTTTTCGACAAAACATTTAATTTTTTTAAACATATATTTTATACTAACAATTTTGAACAAAAAGTTTAATTTTTCGAAATGTATATTTCATACTAAAAATAATATTTAATTTTTTTTAAATAATTTTTCGAAACGTATATTTAAATTTAATTTTTTCCAAAAATATTTTTTTTAAACGTATATTTTATACTTAAAAATGGTTAACAAAAATTTAATTTTTTCCCAAGTAGTTCTTCGAAATGTATATTTTATACTAAAAGTTTTCAACAAAAGATTTAATTTTTTTTCCAAAATAATATGTTTCTCAGCCCTATATTTTATACTAAAAATTTTAAACAAAAAAAATTATTTTTATCCAAAATTAATTTTTTTTTAATTATATATTGTATTTAAATTATATATTTATCCTGAAATATTACAATTTTTTTCAAAATTTTTTTTAGAATAATAAATATAGGAGTTAATAAGAAATCTTGACTACAAATAGACAAATTTTCATAAAAATTTACAATAATGTCCCAAATAATCGGATCGCTTGACATGGAATCGCTCAGATGCTTCTTGACAAGCAAAATATGGCATTTGAGGTGGCAATACTAGCTGTTTTAACTTTCAGGCACTTATTGTTCAACCCTCGCGAATCAATGGCATGCACCGAATATTCGGATTTTAATGAAACCAGCTGCGTACTAAAAACTTTCTTATCAACAAAATTTTAATTTTCAATTTAATTAAGTGCCCAATAATAAAAATGTTCAGTGCATTAAATAAACGAAATTCGCCAACAAGAATAGCATTACATTGTAACCACTTTAATGGTTGCAGTGGCACTCCTTTTGATAAATGTATTTTTCTTTTGTTTTCTAATTTGCAATAAAACAATTTTAAATTGCATAGACTTTTTAATTGAGGCCATCAAAAGTCACAGGGAAAGTCCACTTGTTGCCTTCTTTTTCAACTTTTTGATGGCCTCAGAGGTGATGACAGCTGTGCAACAATCACCATTTTACCCGCACGAAGGTAAGACGTAAAGTAACAATCGAAGGGCAGATTTTAAATGATTTTCTATTAATCTTTTTATGCGCTTTAACGGATTTTTAGTAGGTCCCTTTTTACTATTTCGTTAAGTGCCGGGTGTGGCACCGAACTTTGATAAGTGTCGGGCACATGCCAAACGAACGGCGTAAACTTTTTATGCCTTCAAATTCAAACTGTCGCTTCCTTCGCGCTTTTGCTGGCACAGCGTATTCCATTTTCGAGTTTAATTGTATGAAACGCGTAAAAAGTTTGTCCTTTAAATCAGCGCACTGTCCACTTCAATGGACGCTTTGTGGATGGAGCTGATGAGAAGAGAGAAGAAGCGTAAGAGAAGGAAAAAAGAAGTGGCACTTAACGGACAAAGCTGCACATTGCAACAATTTCATGCAAACAATAATTTCAGCTGCATTGACGAATGCGTGTATGCGTGTGTGTGTGTGAGTGAACTATATTAATGGCCAAGTTTGCGAGTTACAAAAAAAAATACATTTTAGGAATCAATATAAACAAAGTATAAAAACTAAAATTAAAAAAATATACATCAATGATCTCGAATAGAATGAACGCAGAAAAGAAGAGAAGGCAGGGGGGAGTGCTGAAAGTTTGCTGCGCGACAGCAAGTGTAACCATCACGAAATTTCTTCTCATTGCCTGCCTCAGGAAGCTCAGGAAAGCAGCCAGCAGCCGTGGAGCGAGCACGGCGTGGAGGACGGAAAGATAAATGGACAAGTCGGATGCGCCGCAATCTGCAAAAATCAGCATGCAAAAATCTCAGCTTGCAATAGACAGCCGACTTTGCCGCAACGCGCAACTTTACCAAAAGGATATTTACAGTTTGCTCGTTTCTGTTGTTGTTTTTCACTTTGATTTTGTTTGTTCAATTGTCTTTCAATGCATTCTTCATGCAAATTGTGTTCTTTGCGCGCTTTGTAATGCAGCTCCGTGATAAACTATCGATTGCCTCAATGAAGGCAAGGACGGAAATACCAAAGTACCTACATAATAAGTGAGAAGCATAGAGTCTTGCCGCTGTGCAGCTGCCTTCAAATAAGAGCAAAATAAAATGGAGAAAAAAGCATACAGCTGTGAATACCGAAATAGCAGCGCGACATACCTATTGCAAAGTTTTGAATATTTTTTTACTTTTTATTTAATTTTTTTTATATTTACCTATAAAATCATGGTTTATGATTGAACAAAGCCATATAGCTAAAAGTCTCAAACTTTATACCAATTAAAAAAGAATTCAACAAATTTTCATCAAAATTTTAAACTTTTTTGTAAACATTTTTAGAAAAATTCAAGATATGCAGTTTATAGCCCATTAAATTTGTAAGCAATAAAGTGGAATTCTGATGTCGCTTAAAAATCGTGTTGATTTTCTAAATTGAAACAAAAAATTTTTTTTTTAAATTTTCATCAAAATTTTAAAACTTTTGTAAAAAATTTAAGAAAAATTCAGTGTATGCAGTTTTGTAGCTCATTAAATGTTTATGCTTATGTTTTTTGACTATTTTTTTTTTTATTTATTGATTTTTCATAATTTTTTTTATTTTTTTTAAATTTACTTAAACAAATTTTTTTTTTTTAATTCAGGGTATGAAGTTTTATAGCCCATTAAATTTGTGTGCAATAAAGTGCACATTTGATCTCGCAAAAATTTCATTGATTTTTGATAATTTTTCCAATTTCTTTTGTTGCAATTTTCATCAAAATTTAAACTCTTTGCAATATTTTTTAGAAAATTCAGTGTATGCAGTTTGTAGCCCATTAAATTTATAAGCAATTTTGATGTCGATTTGGCTTTTAATAATTTTTTTCAATTTTTTTTTTTCAAATTTAATTCAAAATTTTAAACGCTTTTTTAAAAAATTTTGAAAAAATTCAGGATATGCAGTTTTATAGTCCATTAAATTAGTACGCAATAAAGTACAATTCTGATGTCGCTCAAAAATCGCGTTGATTTTTGATAATTTTTTTCAAAATTATTTTAAATTGTCATCAAAATTTAAAACTTGTTTTTAAACATTTTTAGAAAAATACAGGGTACGTAGTTTTGTAAGCAATAAAGTACAATTCTAATGTCGCTCAATAATCGCATTGACTCTGATAATTTTTTCAAAATTTTAAACTTTTTTGTAAAAATTCAGGGCATGTACTTATGTAGATTTGTAGCCCATGAAAATTGTATGCAATAAAGTGCAATTTTGATGTCGCTGTTACCCATTTTCTTCCAACGAGTGCTCAAATATTTTTTTATATGGAGAGAATGCACAAGGCCGCAGGTAAAAAACAATGCCAAAAATCATCGCGATTTCCAAGCCACTTAAGACTTGCACTTTTTGTTTTAGGCAAAATTCAGTTAGTTATAAAACTGTTTATTTCAACTTTTTTATAAGACACTGATTAAAAAGTAAATTTTTTTTTAATTTTATGCAAAGTTTGAAACTTTAAATTCATTTTTATAATTCTCGATGCAGTATAAAATATATTTTTATAAAAAAATAAAAATATTTATTATATTATATTTGTGTACTGCTATTATTGTGAACACAGCTGTATAAAAATTTCTTCAAATTATTATATCTATGTAGGCAACAAGAGAAAGAAAGCACGGCTTCATGCGCACGCACATACATACATACTCACTCACATAGTAACAGCACTGTATTAGTAATACATATTTAATAATCAGAAACGCTGTACTTTACTCAAAGTTTCACAACGTAGCAGATCCTACTTGTCTAGACTGATCGATTCCGGCACTTTTCCTTGGCACAAATGAATTGTTTGCCTTTCGTTGGCCTGCAGAGGGCTGCAAGTAGAGAATCGCATTGCCAGCTCTGTGTTGGTGTTGTAAATTACAAGTAACCGCTGTATTGGTTCTAGTTTGAACTGAAAATCTGAGAAAAAGATAATAAAAAAGGGAATAAATGGAAGGCATCCTCATAATCTCATTAAAGGATAAATGATTCCCTATTGAATATTAAGCGCATTTTAAGACTCGTCGGTATAAGTGGTTGGGCAAACGCTTGAGCAAATAAGGCACTCGGGTAGTTAGTGCGATAAATTAATCAATGAATATTCAATGAATGCAATGTAGCAGTGATCTGTGGATAAAGTAATTACTTGACAGCCATGAAATGAATAGATGGAGTTGAAATGTAGCAGTTGTTTTAGAGGTAACTAGAGAATTTTCATTTAAAATACAGAAAAATCAAAGAAAGTGTTCGTATTTTAGATGGATTAGTTTGCGAATTCTATGTTATTAGTTAATCATGCCATTAATAAAGCAAAGTGTTTTATTCTAACGCCTCAGAACACGCTATAGATTGTTATTATTTTCTCCCATCTATGGAAAAAATAAATAAATTTTTTGAGTTTTCCATTCAAGAGCAAGCGATATGTAATTGATCGCACGGAAAGTGCGGCAGGATTTCTAATAACGGGCGCACAAGCCTTTGACAAACGTCCGAGTGTATTTCTGTCATAAAAAAGCTCTTCAATAAAAACGATTTTTCGTTCGGAGTCGGCTTAAAACTGTAGGTCCTTCCATTTGTAGAACAACATCAAGACACACACTTCAAATGTCAAGTGTCAATTGTAGGTTTGAGTGCAACAAGAAGTGCTGAAGTAGCTGAAAAAAATTAATAATTTAAAATTTTCGTATTGAGTTTTTTAACCTTTGAATACGACTTTTGGTCAGTGAAGATATTTCTGTATAATTGAACTCAATGCGCTCTAAATAAGTAAAGGAACATATTTACATAATTTGCTGTTCCTTTATGGACATAGAGGGAGCCTTCGACAATGCAAATTACAAATACATAGAAACAGCACACGAGAAAAGAGGTTCAAACCCTATACTAACACATTGGATAAACCAAATACTTAATCAGAGGATTATTAAAGCCTCGTTAGGCCAAGCTGAACTTAATGTAACAACAGTAAAAGGATGTCCGCAAGGAGGCGTTCTTTCTCCACTGCTATGGTCCCTACTAGTTGATGACTTGGTGCAGCACCTAAACAATAAGGGATTTATAACCATTGGTTATGCAGATGACATATCTGTTATAATAAAAGGCAATCATGAAAGGGCACTTACAGACTTATTGCAAAATACCTTGAACGCAATATGAGAATAGTGTAAAAAGGAGGGGCTGTCGATCAACCCTAAAAAAAACACAATTATCCCCTTCACAAGAAAAAGGAAATTGAAATTTCCTATATTAAAAATAAATGAAACAGTGATAGAACTAAAGGAAGAGGTCAAGTATTTAGGTTTAACCTTAGATAAAAAAACTCACTTGGGAGTCACATATAAATAATATAACAAAAAAAGCCACGAAATCTTTGTGGACAACCAAACAATTACTAGGGAGATCCTGGGGCCTCAGCCCTAGTATGGCCCTCTGGATATACACCCAAATGGTTAGACCAATCATACTGTATGGGACACTAGTATGGTGGAGCAAATCTATCCAACAAACAGCGATAACCAAACTGGGAAAAGTACAAAGGCTTGCTTGCCTATGCATCACAGGGGCTATGAGAACTACCCCAACAGCTGGCATGGAAGCACTCCTTAATCTCCCACCACTTCATATAGCAATCCAAGAGGAAGCAGCTACGCAAGCACTCATGCTACACATGAAAGAAAATTTCAAATTAGGCAACCTCACCGGTCACCTAAGTATCCTAAATGAAGTCAAAAACACTATAAGCATGGTTCAAGTTTCAGACCACATTGACCCAACCCTCTGTTTTACAAAAGGATACATAGTTACTTTTCCTGAGAGGAACGAGTGGAAAACAAACCCAAAATGGATGAATGATGATTCACAAAAATGGTACACTAATGGATTAAAAACACCTTATGGAATAGAAGCAGGAGTAGTGGGGCCCAGAATCCACAAATCATTCACTCTCACCAGGGTTACCACCATCTT
This sequence comes from Anastrepha obliqua, assembly GCF_027943255.1. NCBI lineage: Eukaryota > Metazoa > Arthropoda > Insecta > Diptera > Tephritidae > Anastrepha > Anastrepha obliqua. The sequence goes on along the minus strand of NC_072895.1, from coordinate 83,875,365 downwards.
CCAAGCGGAACTATACGCAATAATGGAAGCAGTAAACATCATGCAACGCAGAAACCACAAGAGAGTAAAGATTAGAATACTCTCGGACAGCCAATCAGTTCTAAAAGCTTTAGATAGCTATACCTACAACTCAAAAACCCTCTTAGAATGCCACAACTCACTCAATAACCTGGCATCCAAAAACAATGTCTCATTAATTAAGGTACCAGGACATGAGGGATATGACGGCAACGAAAAGGCAGACTTTCAAGCCAAAAAGCGGGCAGATGTAAATTTCATCGGACCTAGTCCCATGTTTGGATTTAAGAAAAACAGCCTAAAACAAAAAGTAAAATACTGGGCCAAAACTCTAATAAATCAGCATTGGAACAACGTAGATGGTCTTAGACACTCCAAAAAGTTCTTAAGTTTCAATGCTAAAAGAGCTAACATGGCCCTCACGTTAAACAAAAAGAGCATTCCCCCTTTTCACAGGCGACCTCACGGGTCACTTCGCCTGCAACAAACACTTACATAAATTAAGCATAACTAACACCATCACCTGCAGATTTTACTGCAAAGATGAGGAGTCTATAGAACATCTCATCATCAAATGTCCGAGGTTGACGCATAGAAGGAAAAAGTTTTTAAACAAGTTCATGCTTATAGATGAAGACCTACAATCACTCCCTCAGAAGGAGCTGGTAGAATTCATAAGCATACTTAACAGTCAACAGACAACATAGGGTGCACAATAGATCAATATGATCTCAGTGCTAAGGGCCCATACTTGAACCCTTTACTACCATTAACAATTAACCATTACATAATTTTAGATTAAAAAGAAAGGGATAAATATATCCCAGCAGTAAATAATCAGAACACAAATTTAGGTATTCAAGAGTAAAAAATATTTATTTTTATCGAAACTGTTACAGTATGTATGGAATGGTGTGAAACAATCAATACATAAAGCTACTTGACATTGTCGGCAAATGATTTTAGTCCGTTTTTCAATTTTCCTAGACTGGCATCTCACGCATCGATTTCGGCCACCTTTTTCAACTAAAAGATGATCTCCAACATTTGCGAAAATTGTGACACTCATTGAAATCCTACCCCGTCTTCTGGTTTATTTGTACAAAGATTCTGATCGTCCTTGACTAATCAACTCTTCAGCTAAATGTACTATGAAATCGATAAATGGAATTTTTTTGCGAGTGACTCCTTGATACAAAATATACGAATTATAAACACTGGTCATATATATATATATATATGTTTAATTGGCGCGTACACCCTTTTTGGGTATTTGGCCGAGCTCCTCCTCCTATTTGTGGTGTGCGTCTTGATGTTGTTCTACAAATGGATGGACCTACAGTTTCAAGCCACTCTCGGAGGTTTACCATTTCCTTCGAGGGGCGACCGCTATTAGAAACTTTTCTTGATTTTATTGTTTCACCGATATTCGATCATTAGCAATCTAAAAATGATCTACGCCACCCATATATTTGTTGTAGAAAATCATAGATTCAGGACATTCTATATTTTTAGCAGTGCCGTCTTTCATTTTTCGAACTGTGGTATCGATAGTGGCACTGTGGCAGTTGCTCATAAGTAGCATGTCTTTTGTGTCTTTCCACTTGATTGCTTCATCGCTTCCATCACATGCTGCCAATTCACATTCACCTCTTTCTTTTAGTTTAGTTTGAAACTTAGGTGTTTCGTAATTGTTTCTGCCAATTTTAGAACCACACGCTCTCCCAAAGTTCCATCAGTAACTTCAGTTTCCCGTCCACTATATATAATATGTTTGTGTCATAAACATACCCGGTTTCTGCATCGCATCTTGTCCAAAGTTTGATTCCTCTTTTGACGGGTTTCAGAGGGAGATACTGTTTCAGACTGGACCTCCTTTTGAACTTCGTCATTGACTCGTCAATCCGAAATGTGCTGTCAGTTCTCACTTTCAAAAATGTATATTTCAAGCCGGATAAAACTTCTTCAATGTAATACGTTTTTGATGCATCTGGAGGTTTCTCGGAGTCACAGAAATACAATTTTGATATCAGTAGCGTACCATAAAACGATCTCGGGAAATGCATTCTGATATTGCTGCATTCCAGAGGGATATGTTGCGAGCCCAATACAGATGCATTCGTGGTACACGATTATATGACATTAACAATGAACAACCCAGAATAATTTCTATTTCTCCTGGTGATATCACCTTTGCATTATTGAGCTTCTGTAGACGCATATTTGTATAATGACTTATCTGCATTATGAGACTCATTGGAAAAAGTTTATAAAAACAGTCAAGCTTGGTGAAACCGCTGGTTAGGTTAACCATTATAATTGACTGGCTCTCTTGAGGCAGTGACATTTTTGGGGAAAAATTATCAATACCGCCATGCCAAATAAACTTACTATTGCTTGTTGATTGTGCAGGAGCAGTATCAGTGGAATTTACATCTTCAGAGTTGTTATCACTATCTTCATTTTCATGCATCTGGATATCTTCATCATCTGAAGAATCCGTGTTATCTACTTCAGAAGATATGGAGGCATCAGAGCCTCACTGCTATCGTCACTGTCGTGGTAAGGATCCACCTCCACATCAGATGCATTATCAAGCTCGTCCTCAATTTCTTCGTTAGTCAGTGTTCGATTCATCCTAAAATTATTTCAGTAACAAAAACTAAATTCGTTTGATAGACAATTGCTGGGACAATTACATCCCACACTACAGCACAGTACTGCAGGGGTGCATCTGTCCCAATGCAACAAAACAAGGTAAATATGCATACAGATCAATTTATTCTTATATATGTAAATGTGACATGCAGCTTACCTTTTCCTTTCGTAATGAGAAACAGAAACATTTTCCACTAAAACACGTAGAGAAAACTAAAAATATTGTTTACACGTGTATGCACAAAGAACACTCTTACACTTATGACCGTATATCAAGTACAAATTAGTTAGGTTATATTAGCCGAAGCACGCGTTGTGAAGTACTGACTACAATCTACGGTTTAATCCCATCCCAGCGCTTTTAAAGCAAATATTTTTCGCTCCAGTAATTTTTGAACATTCGCTGGGACTTATATATGGTGGGCCATGTAAAATTTGCTTTTTGAATCGGCTATAAAAAAAAAACTAATCAATATTTTTTCAAACTTTTTTTTTTATTTTGAAGATTGAACATTGTCATTTATGAATGAAAAATAATATTGTTCAAATGACTGCCACGACTGGCTTTACAGTAGGCCATTCGATCAACCCAATTTTTAAGCACATTTTCGATTGTTTGGGCTCCAATTTCATGAATGGCAACTTCGATTTCGTGTTTTAAAGCATCAATCGTCTCTGGATGGTTCACATAGCATTTGTCTTTAACGGCTTCCCACAAAAAATAGTCCAACGGGCTTAAATCACAGCTCCGAGTCGGTCAATTAATATCGGAATTCAAAAACGGTAGCCAAAAGTTCGAGTGTAACTTTGGCAGTGTGACAAGTTGCACCGTCCTCTTGAAACCAAATGTCATCCATGTCATCCTCTTCAATTTTTGGAAACAAAAACTCGTTGAAAATGTCACGGTAACGCTCGCCGTTTACTGTAACCGCGGAAGAAGAAGAAACTCACCACTTTGGAAATAGGTTTTCAATATTTCCCAATTTTGTTCAAGCGTATGGCGTCCCATTTCGTAAATGTCAAATCTTTAAGTAAATTATGAACACATTTGACATGTCATTTGTGTTACCATTCTCAAAAAAATAGGTGGTTCAAAAAGCAAACGCTATATGGCCCACCCTGTATATCCCCGTAGTATTGAAAGGGTTAAAGCGAAATATCTTCGGTTATTTTATACATTTTTATAAATTTTTCAGATTTTTAGAAATATTCCTTTTATAAAATTTTGATTTTTCTTTGTCAAAATTTTTGAAAAAAAAATATAAATATATTCATATAAATTTTAGAAAAACAATAAATGCGAAATTGTAAAAATTCTTTTAAAAATTACTTGAATTAAGGGGGGGTAAGGGATAAACGCTAAAAAAACACTTTTTTCATGAATTTATTGTAGCGAAACGGTTCAAGTCAGTTTATTAAAAGTTGTTGCATATTATAAAGTAACATTTCAAGAATATTTGATAAAATTTTGATGTAAAAATATTGCAAAATGAGCGAATGAGAGCACATTTACGTAGACGTCTTTTCAAAAATACATTTTGCAGTAGTCAGCATATCTCAGCGTAGAATCATCTGAAATCAAAAAAATCGAATAATTTAGTTAAAGTATGAGTTAAACTTCCCCGCAACGTTTATTTTGACGATTTATTTTCATTTTCAGCCATTTGGTAGTCGTTTGAAGTAAAAAGTGATTTTTGACGAAAAAATGCCGCCATTTTGTAGGTGTAAAACCACCTTAATATAAAAAAAAATGGCGAAAAAAAACGTTGGGGGGGAGGTTTTTTATATGTAAAATATGTGTGCAAAATTTCAAAAGGATCGGTTGAGTAGTTTTCAAATGCCAATGACTACGCACTTTAAAAAAAAAGGTTCGAGAAAACCGCGTTTAAAGTTTGTAACGGACTGCGCGCGCAACTGCTGCGTCTCGGCAGATGTTTAAGGCGGCTCGGCTTTATGCTCTATAACTTAAAAAGTTTTGCTCGGATTGACTTAAATTTTAACACGGTATTTTTGAAATGTTTTATTACAATAGCATGCAAAAAAAAAATCGAGTTTTATCCCTTACCTCCCCCCCCCCCCCCCCCCCCCTTAAGCAAATCCTTACTGTTCGGATTGTTTTTAAGTGATATATATTTGATTGATAAAAATAGACTTACCAGCAAAACCAAATATTTAAAAAAAAATTGTTAAAAATGAAAGTAAATTATAAATTATATTAATAAATAAAAGTAATTTAAAATAACCTCGAAACTGGTTAAGCTTAGACATCATTTCATAAGACCAAATTAATCAGATAATACCTAAGTCTTAAGACCTTAAGTCTTTTCAGCTAACTCAAATCGAATATTTCACAAAAGCTTACACACGAAATAATTAAAAAACTTCTTTTCAACTGGTTACCAGAAATATCTTGGCAGGTGTTTTATAGATAATTGAAAATCCCATATTTGTGTTAATAAAAATCTATAACTCACCCTAAACACTCGCACACTGCCTCGTAAGCCTGATACAAGGTTACACTGGTGTGAAATACTCAAAAAATACTGATTTATAAAACAGCCTTTAAACTCTCGCCAGCTGACATTTAGATCTCACAAGCACATAAAATAAAAATTCACATCTTTAGCAGCAAATTCCACATAATTTTCACACGCCAATACAGAGCAATAGTCAAACCGCTAGAGCTCACATATACCCGTACAGTATCAAAATTGTATTACACACCTAAAAGCATGCAAATTCTATTGGCAACGTGACGTCGCGTTTTATACTAGATTTATAGAGGAAATTGAGTTTTTAAGCCATACATATTTATGTGGTGTTCTCATAACATCAACGCCAAATTGAAAAAAATTAAAAATTGCAAAACGCAGAAGTTGAAAATTGGGCGTCATCAAACTGGTTTAACCAAATTCATGGATATTTTTTCTGTATTGAAAATAAAATAAAACAAATTTAAACTAAAATGATATTTTAGCTCCGTGAACGTATGAAGAATAACAAATACATATATTCAGGAAGTCGCAAAACTAGACAATTGGAGTTTATTTTATTTGGTATGTGTGTGTGGACCAACACCGATTGAACTTTGATCGGTGGCCCTTTAATCATGCCGGCCACAAACTCAATTCTCCTGTACGGCAGTGAAGTACGTGAAGATGCGCTAAACTGTAAAGCCAAGTGTAAACCACTGGAAGCTTTGTATACCAAAACATGCAAGCTAGCATTTATTGCCAGCTGTTTTATTTCCACTTTTTCCACAGAGCTAAACTCTGAGTGTCGCTCTTCGTTGCGTCAGCCTACCACTCTGTCTCTGGCGCTGCAGTCTTTGTAATCAGTAGAGAGATACCCGTCGACCTCATGGCCCGGGAATGAATGGATGCGTTGTACTACAAAAAGAAAGACGTCATCAGTAGCGTGTCACGGACCGGAGATGTCAAACCACGCTGCAGTGGTAAAGTCGATGGGACACTGAACTGAGTGGCAGATGGATGGCGAAACTCATTCCATCAATAGGCAAATGGGTCCAAAAGAAGAAGAAAAGAAGAGATACTTATACCACGTGGACAAGGAAAGCGATCCCAAGTGCAGAAAGTGGTAAAGAGATACATCGAGGTCGTACAACGGGAAAAAAGATAGATCCAGTTCAATAACGCGATTTGCACAGATAGAGACACAAGAAGACGAACCTATAGAAAGAAACCTAGCTACAAATACTGTGGACCCAGGCGTGGATGAATAGAATTGGTCCTTTATGGATGCCGTTCTGGGCCCTCCCGAAATAATGCAGAAAGTAGCCCCGGGAAGGGTGTCTTCCCAGAAGGAGAGGCCACTCCGCTCGCCACAGTAGACGACAGTCGCTGTAAGTGCGAAAGCATTTTGAACCCTACATCACCCAATTACCCAGCCTACCCAAAGAGACATTCCTCATATTTCTATCGTTAATAGTTTGTGTTATCGAATAGTAATCGATCCGAGTAGTTTTGGTCAAGTAAAGAGTTTTCCAATAAGAGGTGTTATTTTGATATTCAAAGAAAAATGTTATTTTTTAATATAAATAATTGGAGGTTTATTTCCTTATAAAGAGGAAGGTAGGCCGTTAATAGTGGAAAATAGCATCGGGCAAATGAGCACCACGAACACCCTTACAGGACAATATCCTTTTCATGAAATTTTCCATAACCGAATTGCAAAGTGGCCGTCCTATGTCCTCGATAGCCTCACGAATTCCATCTTTGAGGTCTTGAATCGACCCTGGGCTGATGGCGTAGACCTTCTCTTTCACGTGGCCCAAAGAGAAAACAGTCATAAGGTGTTAAATCACAAGATCTCGATGGCCAATTGTGATTACCTTTTCGAGAGATAACACGGTCCGGAAACTTTTCCCGTAAAAGATCAATGGTTTCGTTGCTTGCGTGGCACGTAGCGCCGTCTTGTTGAAAATAAACGTTGTCCAGATCAATACCATCCAATTCCGGCCATAAAAAATCGTTAATCATCTCTCGATAGCGCAATCCATTCACCTGGAACACCTGTTATTGAAAACCCCTATATTTCCTGATGTCACACACCGAAAGCTTGAGTGTACAAAATTATAATCAGTAGTGATGGCAACTTTTCTCTTGATGGCAGACGCAGTGGACGAAGTAAACGTAATGAGCTGAGCTCCAGTAATATGACGCAGTTTCTTCTGTTCAACTTTGAGATTACCATATGAAAGAGTGCGAGTCGAGTTTATTATGTGACAAATGTGACGATTTTTTTTCTTACAGTCATGTTAAAAATTTACATAACATTAGCGTGATTGGGGTACATCTATATGTCTCTAAAGGCTGCAAATCATGGAAATGAAAAGAATACTTAAGCCTGTATGTGGGTTCTGATTTTCCCCTTCTATTCATTGACTTCAAACGAACTTCGACAGCATCCATAGATAATCCATTGCCAATTCAAAGCATGAATTAGGAATTCCATCAAAGCTGGTTTGTTTGACGATACTTAAGCTGAAGAGCACGAAAGGAAGAGCTTCTATGCAACAAAATATGATTAGCTTGAGCAGATGAGCAGGTCACATCATCCGCATGGATGACGGTAGGCCACAAAAACCTCTACAATCCTTTATGCTCAAGACCACATGTCAGACCAAAAACAACTTGGCTACATAACGTCAACGAGAACCTGAAATAGGTGTTAAACACTGGACATCATTAGCGCTGGATCGAGTTGAATGGAGGAATATTGCTGAGGCAGCTAAGTCCCACCCGGGCCGTAACGCTAATAGGTTAAGATAATGATGTATGTGGAAGGGGTACCTAGGTCTGTTGTTTTAGTAGTTCACCGATCTCCACCAGCACGGTGTAGTCACCAACCGTCATCTCATCTAACAGTCGGCCTAGGAAATACACTGTTTCGACGTGTAGGATTAATTGGATTGTGTTGGATTAGCCTGCTACAATAACCAGTACATAATTGAGCCAAAGTTATGCTCACAAAGTAGCTGAAACGCTTCGTCGACGTTGAGTAGTAGTTGGACTCCGATGATGGCATTTGGGGGTCTGGAGTTTAAGAAGGTGATAAAAGACTCTCGATGAAAGTCGTTTAATGTCTGTTTGTACTGTCCCGTAGTTGAAGTCATGTTTGATCCTGGATCTCGTCAATATAGTATGTAGATATATCTCCTGACTCGCCTGAGAGGTGAATCAGCCTATAGATAGTGCCTACAGAGGTGACTCCTGCGGTAACACTACAGCAAGAATTGTTTGCTGAGCATCTTACTGTGCTCTTTAACAGGGGGCATAGAATAATCGTTGTGGAGATGTTGCAGAAGACATCCCGTGGCTGTTCTGATGACAGTATTCTGGCAGATCTGAAGCTTCTTCCACTGCAAATCACTAGTGCCAGGTAACTAGACTGGCGCAGCGTAATTTAGACCGTTCAGTTACTTCAAATGTCGCCACCAACATTTCTTTGTCTTTGCTCCATGTGCCGCCAATCTTGTTGTGGTTTTGGACCCGTAGGAGACCCACAAAATTTTGTGGTTGTTTACGGTCAGTATTGCTGTGGCATCGACTTTCACCTTTAACTGCAATTTGACCTCCTTCGTCCAGGTAGAAAAGAAGGTCGCTGTGGATTTAGTGGGTTATTCGGCGCAGTGAAACAGCAAAAAAGGCATACGAGATAATCATTCTCTTTGCAACACAAACCATCTATGTCATTGCCGGATGCCATTATCGAGCAATTGTCAGCATAGAAGGTCATATTCCTCGAATAAGCGACTTCTCCGAGGCCTAGGTATTCTTTCTTTAAAAAGCTCGGATGTGATCGTCATAAGATTAGCACACCTTAGGGGCAAGTAGTATTAGATTTGAGGAAAATATTTTTTCCGTACATCTGTCACCCTCTTTATGAGCCAGCGGTCTAACCCTAATCAAGCGCAGTTCTTAAAATATAATACATTCCATACGTTGGATGTTTGACCGAGCTCCTCCTCCTATTTGTGGTGTGTGTCTTGGTATTGTTTCACAAATGGAGGGACCTACAGTTTTTAGATGCTTCATGCACAGGGATTCGATCCTACGTACTCCGAATAGTAGTTACTCATCAACCCATTTGGTTACAGCGGCTGCCAACTATGTATAGTACGGAGAAATTGAAGCACGCCTTTCAAAATCAGCATATTTCCGTTTTATTTTCAGTATTTGAATTTCGTAACCACAGCCCATGAAGGTCTCATGCCGATCTCTGATCCCAACAAAAAAAATTTGACGGCCATAAATTCCTTTTTCCTATGCAGGCTGCACACTTTGGAAAAAAACGAAATAACAACGAACAAGCTGACAAATTCAGAATCAAATAAAACGTTACAAATTTTATTCTATTGCATTTTATTTGGACAATAAAAAGTCGACAAGCGAGCACGTGCAGCACCAGAACAGCGGAACACACACACATTTACTCATGCATTCATTTGAACATAAATTTATATATCTTTGCAAAGAAACATTGAACGAAAATAAAGAGGCAGTGAAGAGTTTGAAAAATTGACAAATCAAGAGCGATTGACAAAAAGAGTGCACATTTTAGCGGTGGGCGCAAGAGGGCAAATACTCTAGCACAAAATAACAATGAATGAATTGAAGCACGGCGAAAACAATCACGTACAAAAATTTAGAGTACCGAAAAAATGTGAGAAATGGCTGCATTTTGTTGCAAATTTAAACTTTACTCATAGCCATACATTGCAAAAATTTGGCTCTTTTCTTTTTGAGTTTTGCTTTGTATAGTGACTGCGCGCTTTTGAGCAACGCAAGCCATGACACGCAGCCACCTGACCTATAGTTTTTAAAATAAATTGCACAAATTCACTTTTTTCATTTGCTTGCGCTATTTTCAAACGAAATAAAAATAAATCTGTACATTTTCGGAACGTTTGGAAGTGTCGATTAATTTAATGTAATATTTTTTCAAACATTTAGTTACACTATGGTGCAAAATTGTATGCACTTTCTGTTATGCAATAATCTAATAATATTTAATATTTTTTTTTTGTGTAGTATTGTATCTCGACAAAGCTGCACTCATGCCGTTATACAGGCCTTCAATTCTGCCACTCCCTTCTACAGCCAACAAAGCCGCGGTTAGCAAACAGTAACCCGTTCCCGCCAACCTTCAAGCGAGCATCTGGAAAGATAGCTATGGTGATGGCTACACTGATGCAAAAAACATGCGCGGAGAAGGCGGAAATAGTTTTTGGACTAAGCGCCCTTAGAGCTGCCTGTGCTGACAGTGTCATATGAAGCGGTGTGTGTCATATTGGGTATCATGCTACCAGATATAGTGGCCTCCGAACTGAGTAGAGTGTACGACAAAGTCAAAAGCCTAAACAGGCGACTAACGGGGGAAGGGCGCAAGGAGGAAACACAGGGGAGCTAAGACCTAGCGACTAAAGAGAGGTGGACACATAAATTCATCAGAAGTGTGCAGGCACGGTGACACGGATTACTACCTGACACAATTCTTGATGAAACATGAATGCTACAAAGAGTATCTTCAAAGACTCGGTCACGACGACGCTGCAGACTCCTCGTTTTGCGGCAGCAGTGATGAGAACGCGGAACATATTTTATTCTCCTACCCAAGATACGTATCTGAACGAAGAGTAGATAGGGACAGAAACATATATGAAGAGCCAGTAGCCAGCTTGGTACTGTGATGCAATGTTTAAACGGCGGTACCGCAGGGTACGTAGGTGCACTGTTTCGCAAGTCCAGTTTAGTAAGACTGTGCGTGGTCCCGAATGAGGTGCACCTTTATCGAAAAATATTTATGAATCGTGCATGCCGTCTATGTTGACGGTATGAGCTTGTTCGAGCTTCAGTCACAACCTCAGTGTTGCATGAATTGTGAAAGTATCACGTTCGATGTAAAATTCTGGCAACATTGTCAAAAGCATCACGTTCAAATTGTCAAAAATTCGGCAAATGTTGCGCGCGAATACAAATAAATCGGCAACAAACATTTTTTGTTTGCCGAACATCAGAAAAGTATCAGTTAAGCAATTGCAACAGTATTGCAAATTGTCATCAGTGCAGCAATATTGCCGCTTCCTAAGATTCCTCCTTTGGCTAAAATATAAAAATAAAAAAACACAAGCGAACTTGGCAGGCTGTGAGAGATTGCAGATGGATAATGTTACCTGTCATGTCCAAGCGACTGTCGCAGATCCCCTTATCATTAAGCAGAAGGGGCTGTAGGCAGTTGGTTGGACTGATAACGGGCCACTTTCTCAGACAGTGCACTCTGCCCATCATGTGATGAGATGGCAGACCACTTTCTACGCATTTCCCCGGCCTTCACTCGAATCAGGCTTCAGGTCTTTGGCCGCGATGTGTTAAGAAGCAACCAGTTGGCTCTTTGGCACCACAAAAACTTCTCAGATTTCTTCGGAGGTCGGGAGATTTAAAGAAAATTAAAAAGGAAACCAGTACAATGGACTTAATGTTGTCCGAGTGCAGTACTTGTTAGTTGTCCTTCAACAAAAAAAAAATCTGGAATATTTATATTTTATAGCTCAAAACTAAATATATAAATAAATTACGAGGGGTACTGGTAGTTGAAGCTCTCGTCTTTCATTCTCGTTATATAAAAAATTATGGAGAAGTACCACCCTAGCCTCCCAAACTCACTTTTGATCATTTATTTTCAAACCAGGATTTCTTTTCCCATAGCTTATTATTCATATTTTTAAATATTTTAAATATGAATAATACAGGCGCTGTAGTCGAATGGATTGGTGCGTGACTACCATTCGGGAGTATGTAGGTTCGAACCTCCGTGCATGAAACCCCATGATGAAAAAAGTTTTTCTAATAGCGATCGCCAGGCAATGGCAAACCTCCGAGTGTATTTCCGTCATGAAAAGCTCCTCATAAAAAATATCTGCCGTTTGGAGTCGGCTTAAAACTGTAGATCCCTCCATTTGGGGAACAACACCAAGACGCACACCACAAGTAGAGACAGGAGCTCGGCCAAACACCCAAAAACAATGGTGTACACACACACAAGTACGAAAAAACATTATATGATTCTGATGCAAAGTAATAGCAAGAGCGGCTATCTTCGAAACTACTATTTTAAAACTCAACCACAACCGAATCGATTGTTCGTAAAGTGAAACACTTCAGATAACGAACTAAAATTTGTATAGTATTCACCTTAATATTGCACATTTTGTTCCACTGTTTCACTTTATCTAGACGAAGATCCGTCATTCTTGGTAGTCTTCTTCATTCTCGGTAAACAATTCTCCAATGAGCTAGAGGATCTCAGCACAATGAAAATCAGAAATCTTCTGAAGTTTTTGGTCACTTCACTTTGGTTCAAGTGGCATCACAATGTAGCATAAACCTGAATGTATCCCATAGTGCACAAGCGCTACAACTTAACCTCAGGTACCGTTGCACTGCGATATTCGGTGACTCTGTAAACTTTCTAAGTCTGAATGCACTTATTTACTATACTGTGCAACAATTTGAGCGTCATTTTCTAAAGGCAGAATTATTCGAACTATCGATGAAGGCTGAGGAAAAAATGTTTAGACTAATCTTCGGTGCAGTCAAAGGCAACGGCGACGGCAACGAAAAATAATTGCCGCTAAAACATTTAGAACGAAAGCAAGAGGCATACCAAGATCAAGATAGATTGACGAACTAGAAAACGACATGTGGAAACTCAAGGTCAACAACTAGAAGGCTACCAAGGATCGGGGCAAATGGAGACATTTTGCGCAGCAGGCCAAAGCTCGCACAGAACTATAGCTCCACATGATGATGATGATGGATGAAAGGCCTACACCCCCATACAGTAAAATCTGAAATTTTGCATTCTTTAGTCCAATTTCTTTTCCATTGGTATTTTAAATGTGCAATATTTTGCCAGTACAATATTTTTTGTACAAAGATTTTGTCTGAGGGGATCTCAAGTGAAATTTTATGCCAAATAATTTTCTGGAACATTTTAAACCTCTAGCGATCTTCAAAATACCATTTTATTCCCATTCTCTAAAAAGGAGCCCAAAACGACCCTTTGGTGGGAGAGCTAATGGGTTAAAATATTCTACGAAATTATTCCTTGCAAAATATTAGGTACTATATGCACCTTAACAAAATATTTCTCCTCGGTATGGGCTAAAATAGCCCTTTTTTCATTTAATCTAAAAACAAAATATTGCAAATTTAAAATGGCCATGGCAAAGAAATTTGACGAAAGAACGCAATACGGGTTCGAGATTTTACTATATGGATCTAGGTTTTTCACCCTGCTTTGGTGTTACGGTGCCCTTAAAAAATGCTGTTGCACAGTGTTATTTTTCTTTCATAAAATGTTTAACGAACTCTCAATTGCTAAATCGATGCTCACGTATCGCAGGTGGCGCAAAATTAATGATCCAATATGGTTTTTTTAATATATTTTTTATAAATAAAAAAAATAATTTTGTACGCGCTCCATTGCTTGCATCCATTGTATACTGCTCACAAGTGTCAAATGTGATTAACGAACCACACCATTTGCAAGAATTATAGATCGTCCAATAGGGTGATTAATTTTGTACCACCTGGTATCGAGTGTTTTTTAGATGCATGAGCACTATCGATATCGATAACTATGGTTTGACAGCTGAGAATGGACAACTGTTCAGGTAAGTTTGGTAAGTCATCAAGAATCGTTTAACGCCAGAACAACGCTTCCAAACTATGGAAATTACTTTGAAAAAAACTAAATCTGTTCGCGAAGTTCATAGAGCGAAGTGTTGAAGAAGACTCCGAGATGCTGATTCCTCGTAGGTCAACTTGTTGGCCTTTATCCTTCGACTACGTGAAAAATTTTACGTAAGAATCTTGACTTCCGTGTCTATAGAATACAACACTTTCAAGAATTGAAGCGAAATCACCATCGTTTGCGTCGCGTTTCTGCTAATTGAGCTCAGGAACTAATACAAACATCTAACAGAAGTGTACGCGCCAATTATTTATTTTTTTATAATAAAAAAATACTTGCAACAATATTTCTGTTTTGTATTATCATTTTAAATTCTCAAGCTCTTAAACAAAACACCCTTTATATCCCTAATTTATCCCTGGAGTTTAACTTGAGATATTTCCACAGTTGAGCATGCAAACCTGAATGCAGCGGGGCTTCAAGCAGATGTTCGAATTTGAGTTTGTGATGTTTACTCTTTTTATAAAAAATTGTATAAAATTATTTTAAAACCCTATTTTTTGATTTAAAAAACTAATGTCTTGACATTTACGATATCCATCTTGCTCAACATATTCACGCTGAATTTGAGAGGAAATATTAAAAAATTATTGAAATTCCCGTATATATTATTATTCTTGGATAATTTTTTTTTTGCATATATTTTGAATATAAAGGAAAATATAAAAAATGTTCACTGGGTTTAGCAATTTTTTTTCTACACAAAATTCCCCTTTTTCAGGGCGCCATTACTCCCCTTAGAAGTTATGTCAGGGGTAAACTTCCTAAACTTCATGGCGACTTACTTTTTTATCTGATTAGAAATATAATTAAAATTCTAAATATTTAATTTCAATTTACATTTCTTTCTTAATTTTTGATTTTAGAAATACATAGTACCATTATGGTAAGACGAGCACGATATTCAGAACTTTATGTTGGTTTTCGTTTAAATGAAGTCGTAAAATTTACGTAGGGTTAAGGATGTTGATCGAATGCAATGTTGTCTGAACTGAATTATAGCTTTTCTAGATGTTCCAGTAATTTTTGTTCATCATTAACTCATCCAGAAGAAAACAGTATATTGTGAAAACATAATATCTAACTTGAATTGAATTCTGAAATTCTCTGGTATGATTTTGTATAAATTTCTCCTAAGAACCATTTACTGTTCTAATGCCTCTCCATTTGTGGGGCAACATTCTGAAATACTCACCCTTTAAGAAAACTTTTATTTACGATTGTAGTGAAACCATCGCTTATACGATGCTCGATACTGTACATATTTGCCTCGCTTAAGTGCTAAAAAGTATCATTTTTTTTACCAATTCACTCCTCGAAAATACTCAATTTAATTGACAAGAGAATGTCGAAGGTCAGGCAACTGCATCATAAAATAAATTTATTTTTTGCAGACTCGATATCTTTGTCTGCATGAAATTTATTTTCCAACAGATTCCAGAAGAGTTTTTTCGAAATTGCAGCTTCAGGTCGTTAAAAAAAAAAACAATATTTTAATTCGAAAACAAACTAATGTAAATGGTTATTTTCCAAGGTGGTATATATGAACAAACAAATACAAATAAAGTGCAGGTTCTGCAGTAAAAAAATATTAAAGCGAACTGAAAGAATTTTTCGTATTTTACTTTTGTACGCTCCTGGTCCGTTTAACTTTTTTAGTTTTAACTATTGAACTTAAAATATAGAATTTAAAAATCTCTAAAATTCTTGAATTAACAAACTGTTAGTAAGTAAAGAGGTAGTAGGAGCACATTAGGAATGAACACTTTAATAAATGTAGCCTACAAAGAGTGAAAAAATGCAATCGGAGATATTGGCGCAGTATTCCAATAACCAAATTCTAACTCATAGAAGTATATAGAGACGCTTCGTTCGACTTACAAATGGGTGTAACATACGAATTATAATAGATGGTGAATTTTCACTGGTCTGCTGGTCTAAAATTTGTGAGAATCTTACTGTGAGCCTTGCAGAGATTACTGCATGTAAAAATAAGGAAAAAGCCTTAGAGCGTAGAGTTTTTCAAAAATAACCAAAAAACATTTCACAAAATTTTTAATAAAAGTAAAAAATTAAAAATAAAAATAGAGAAAAATCTTACAGGAAGAATTTTTCAAAAATAACCTTAAAACTGTTCCCAAAAATATTTATTTAACAAAAACTAAAATTTGTCTGCTAATCAAAAAGTATTGGAATCATTTTGTGAAATTTTGCAGAGATTACTGGCCCTTGGAGGAGCCTGTTATCCCTAGAGGGCGCGTCCGCGGGTGGTGGATAGGGGAACACCTCCCAGATATGGAAGGTAGGAGAGTAGGTCCCCGCGAACCATATAGGCCGAAGACGTGAACTTCGTTAAAAAAAACTCCCTCAACCCAAGGTGTCAGCATCACACTTGCATCCATCTGTATGGCACATAATCAGCCAGCACCGCCCGAGGAGGCTTGTAGGCTTGTGCTTGAAGGAACCAGAAACAAAATCCTGCTACTCGGATGCGACGCCAAGTAGCAGGATTGCGTTGTGGGGAAGCTCTGAGACAATCGACCGAGGTGAGTCTTTATATAATTTTATTATTAATACTATCTTATCGGTATGTAACAGGGTTAACACTCCCACTTTCACCTTTCCTAGTACGGAGTACTTCAGAGGATGGGAGGAAGTGATTGATATTACTCTGCTGTCTGAAAATAGCTCAGTAAGGTTAGATAATTGGAGAGTATCCAATAAAAGGTCTTTTTCTGATCATATTTAGATCCTCTACGATTTGGATCTTAAGGTATATCCACGCTTACCGTATCGAAATTCTTTAAGAACCAACTGGAAGAGGTTCAAAAATGCAGTAAACAAGAGGATAGGAGAGATTCCTATCCCTCAAATCACTCTCACGGAAAGCTTTGAGAGTAGGGTCATAACACTGAAAAAGGCATTTAGCAGGGCCTACAAAACATCCTGCCCCATAAAATTTAGTAAAAAAACTCACTCTACTTGGTGGAGCAGTGAACTCTTTAAACTAAGGGAAAAATATAGATCAACGTTTAACCTCAGCTACTCGGCGGGAAATTGGGAATTGTACAGAGAAAGTCGGAGACAATACAAGAAGGCAATCAGAGCCGCCAAAAAAGAGAGGTGGAGGGAATTTTGTTCGTCAATCGAATCCACCATGGATTCTGCTAGGCTCAGCCGTGTTCTTTCCAAAGACCACTGAATGGCTTCTTGGGTTAAGAAACCTGATGGAACTTGGACTACTACGGCAGAAGAATCGGGGGGAGGGGAAAGCCAATATAATCGACAGCATCTTGCAAATGAAATTATTGCCAAGGAAAAAGTTGCATGGGCAATCAAATCTTTCTCATCCTTTAAACCTCCGAGGCCAGATGGGATCATTCCAAAGATGTTACATGAAACCTTGGACTGTATCTTACCATGAACCTAGAGGACATTTTTAAAGCGTGTTTAAACTTAGGCCATATTCCAGATAGTTGGAAACTAGTCAAGGTCGTCTTCATACCAAAAGTAAGTAGGAGGGGACATGAATCAGCGAAGGACTTCAGGCCAATCAGTCTTTCGTCTTTCCTGTTAAAAACTTTTGAAAGACTTTTGATATGCAGCTCAGAAGCTCTTTGGAGGGCTCTGGTATATCACCTGCACAACACACATACCTTGAAGGCAAATCTACGGAGACAGCGCTTCACGAGATAATCCGAACAATAGAGTGCTCTCTAGAGAGCAAACATTATACCATGGCGGCATTCTTGGATATAGAAGGCGCCTTTAACAATGTTAGTACAGATGCCATCCAACGGGCGTTGATAGACCTAGAGGTGGACAGTTGCATTAGTAACTGGGTCATCTCCATGCTAGAAACCAGGATCATCAAAGCTAATATGGGTAATATCAACATAACCAAGAAGGTCCACGGGGGCACTCCACAGGGGGGAGTATTATCTCCACTTCTTTGGCTATGTATGATCAGCAAAATCTTAATAAAACTTAATGGAGGTGGGGTAAAAGTGGTGGCGACGCTGATGATGTGGTGCTAATGGTGTCAGGACTGTGTCCCAATACGATCAGTGGGATCATCCAAAGGGCGTTAGGCGAGCTTTACTCTTGGGCCACAGGCTGTGGCCTAGGTTTAAACCCACGTAAAACAGAACTTATGCTTTTTACCACTAGATACAAGGTACCAACTTTTACCCTACCAAATATCAACGGTCTTGAACCTAAGCATACATTATGGCTGTATAAGGCGATTATTTTATAGTATGGCTCGGTAGTTTGGTGGAAAGCTCTAGGGAGAGAGTACAATTCCAAATTACTCGGCAGAATACAAAGATCAGCCTGTGCAATAACGGTCGGTGCAATCAGATCATGCCCTAGAGAGGCTCTCAATACACTGACACACGTTATTCCAATAGACCTAAGAAGACGGCAACCATGACTGCATTTAGGTTAAATGAAGCGGGTCGCTGAAAAGAAAAAACGTATGGTCACGCTAGTCTATTATTGCGACAAGCTCAGTTAACCTCGGTGAGGACTGACCACATCGTCCCGATGTAACGTTCAATAGGAATTTTGCCACACTCTTTCCATCTGAGAAAGAATGGAATAAGGGATTCTCTCTAAACTACTTCGATACCACAATTTATACAGATGACAGTAAAATCGATTGTGGTGTTGGTGTTGTGCTGATGTATATTCTCATAGACTTGGAATTGAAAAATCTGTGCGTCTCCCTAATACTAGCAGTGTCTTCCAGGTGGAAGTACTGGCAATTGAAGAAACCTGTAGGTTACTAATCGCAGATTTCTTTTTTAAAGGCAATATCGCTATTCTTTCGGATAGCCAAGCTGCAATTCAGGCACTGGACGCGGCTATATCAACCTCTAAAGTGGTGAAGCAAAGTAGGAATAGCCTCACTATCTTGAGTGAACACCATAAAGTAACCTTTATTTGGGTCCTGGGACACCGGAACATAGAAGGTAACGAAAAAGCAGATGAACTGGCAAGAGGGGGATCTGCCATAATAGCGTTCTTGCAGTACCAGTATTCACACCATTAGCTGCGGTCAAGAATGCAATTTCCCTAAAATACCTTCGAATCGCAGATTGTAGATGGAGAGACCAGACGAAATGCAAAATCAGCAGAACGTTATGACCCACCTACAACTTCAAGCAATCGTTGACATTGATAAACATGTAACAACGGGACGCCTTTAGACTAACGGCGGTCATAACTGGCTTCTGGTCTATCGGAGAACAAGTCGCCAAAATGGGCATCCCTCACAACAATACTGTATTAGTTGTAAACAACCGGAGAAAAAGGAAACAATCTCCCATTTCCTCTGTGAATGCCCTGCCCTATGGAAGGACAGAGTGTTAACCCTGGGCAAACCGCTGCTCGAGAGTCTCGAGCAACTGTCTGGCTTAGACGTCAACAACCTAATGAGGTTCCTAAACCGCACAGACCGGATATAGTCTTGCTGTAAATAACTGTTAACCAATTTGGTAACGTGGATGTGGCAATCACCACTCTAACCAACCAACCAACTGGCCATAGTATTAAATTAAAATAAATAAAAGTAAGAATAGGAAAAAATCCTAGGAAGTAGAATTTTTCAAACATTTTCCCAAATTTTTTAACACAAATTAAAATTATCCGCTGGTCAAAAAGTTATGGGAATCATATTGTGAAACTTGCAGAGATTACTGGTCATAATATCAACTAAAACTAAAAATAAAATAGGAAAAAATATCACTAGTCAAAACAATTAAATTTCTTCATCCCTATCTTTGATATCTCCTCAAAATGGAAGTGCTGCTCAGCTAAGCCATACAATTTCTATCGAAAGCTGAAAGTCGATGGGAGGAATATAACGCAAATGGGGTATGTGCATATGTGTAAGGATTCTCATTTCATTGTTATGTGGTAGGTTTTAATTACCTAATCAACAACTAACCGAGTGTTGGCGTGCTGCAAAATCCCCTTGCATATCTTTCCAAGCTCCTGTAAAGGCTTCACCACTTTCGATTCGCGTTCCCAGAATAAGTAAAAGGAAACCTTAAAACATTTTCATATGAAAATTTTCTTTTCACTGATAATTTGTGTATGCAAAAATGTAGAAGGAGGTCCGTGACAAGCGTGTAAGTGCGAGTATAGTTGCATGGCTACAAAACTCTATGCATCCTTGATAAGAGTCAATATCAAGGCAAAATCAAGTCGAACTTAAGCTGTTAAATAAATAAAAAAAAACAGCGTTTTTTAATTTTTGCATTCACATATGTATTATTATTCTAGTTTTTTGTTCATTACGTAAATTGAATTAAAATTATTTTTCTGTAGTTATTTGAAACACTGTCATAGCTTTTATGATATTATTTTCATTTTTATCTTATGGGGAGTAGGGGAGCTAACTTGAACCACAGGTTCCTAAAAATTTTCTAAATAAACCTCATCGTTGATGGATTTGGTCCATCGCGCAGTGAG
The DNA here is from genome assembly GCF_027943255.1 of Anastrepha obliqua. Classification (NCBI taxonomy): domain Eukaryota; kingdom Metazoa; phylum Arthropoda; class Insecta; order Diptera; family Tephritidae; genus Anastrepha; species Anastrepha obliqua. The sequence goes on along the minus strand of NC_072895.1, from coordinate 83,854,932 downwards.
CGTCTCGCACTATAAATAAATTTTCACGTTTACGCAAAACAAGAATTGACCCCCAGGTTTACATAGTTAATAAAACACATCGTCAAGTAGGACCCATTCAATGAAAAGTACAATTTTATATGTTTAATGCTAACGATTAGTATTGGTTAATATCCAAGTAAACCACGCAATCTGTGCTTGCTCTCTCGACTTCAATCTATACGACATGTTTTTTTCGAGACCATCTCAAAGATTATTCAAAAATGTATTCAGTAAGTCAGCTTTAATGAATATATGGGTTCTTTTTGCATCTGATATGAATCTTCCACTAGTAACACTACAAATTCTGCATCATCAGTATGTCCAGGTCCTCTAAATGCCGCGCCATGGTAGTTGGTGATATGCGGCTTTGCTAACCGAAGTTTCAACATAAATTTCCATAACCACTTGACACACAAAAGAAATATGACGCGTAATACTATTGGCACACTCAACATACGTAACCTCACATTAAAGATACGAATACTATCACGTATGAATAAATACCTGAGCACTGGCTAGAAATTACCCAAGTATTTAGCATTTGGTTTCTACAACATTTGAGTATTGTCTAGTAATACCTACATTGTATTATGGATTTTATAGAATATTTTTGAGTAATGTGCAAATGAAATTTCTTGTAAAAACCGTCGGTTGTAAAAACATATCTGCATACATTTGTATGCAAGTACGAGCATGTACATAAATTTACTTACATTTTTTGATGATAGTCCGATTCAGATCCGAATCAGTTAGAACTCGAGGAACTATTCGAAAATCGAATTTTTATTAAAAGCCGAGCCCAAAAGACAGACTGTCGAGGCTGGAAAAACTCGATTTGGAAAGAAGAGGATAATCCTAAAAGGGGGTATGTGGGCAGCCTATGTCGCCAACTCGATACACAAGTTTCCTTAAAATCAACCATGCCTCAACTGTGTCTACAAATTTCGCCTCATAAATTTTATGTGAGCTACTTTGGCTACCACGTCACCGGGCATTCAGTAGCCGAATGCTGCCCGCTCGCGGCACGCTACGGCTGAAGTGTTAATTTTTTTCATATATAGTATTACCAACACAATCTCAGTTTTTCGTAAACAAACCACTGTTATGACCCCGGTGGGGTTAGCCAATCAACTGATTCTTTCAAATTCGCTGAGAGCCGACTCTGATCTTGGCCCTACCTTCTGAATTCTTTTCGCCATGGACTTGCCAATCTTCTCAAAATTAGGGTTTGAGCCAATTGCTCTTCTAATGAGTTCCTTTTCATAAACCGAAATATGCTCAGAAGTATACCATCAACGATTCCCCGATATATTTCCTGCATGTAATGCACAAGCGGCTCATCGCTTGAAACACAAGCATTTCGTAGCAAATTTAAAGCAAATTAGTTTTCTCTTTAAAATTATACTGCAACATATTTTTTGCCGGAAAAAATATATAAATGCAAATAAAATCAGTAACAAGTTTTATTTATGCGGTCAACCAAATGGCATTCAAATTTCGCCTGGTGCATAAATCATACAAACACTACAACCGCCAAAAAGAAAACACACGAAAAGCGAAATATGGAATTAAAATAAAAATTTTAAACAACTTTTCAAGGACAGTTCGGCCATTTACACGTTTTTTGCTATATCCGAACAAACTAAATGCCTAGTCAAGGATATGTTGTTTATAAATTTACGTATATATGTAATGTTGTACATATCCGTATATGTGGCGTATTTGGACACAGATAAAGGGTGAGTCTTCTTATGTTACTAGAACGTGTTACATTTTTGCAGAGCAATCAAAAATTATAAAATTACAAACAAAATAACTTTACAAATTAAGACTTCCCCAGAAGTGTTTCAGTTTCCTCTTTCTTATCTCTTAGTAGTATTGCTGGAAATAATATTTATGGTTTAACTGCTCACTGGGTCGATTTCTAGCTCATTTAACCTTACAATTTCCTCTCGAGTATTAAAGCAATTTTAAATTTGATTTAGGTGTAATTCTCGACTGGAAACTAAATTGTAACATGAATGTAGAGGACAGGGTAAAGGAAGCTACTGGAGTTCTATTTTCATGCAAAAAGGCAATAGGACGCAGCTGGGGTTTTTAACCAAAGAACACTTACAGTCTATATAGGACCGTTATCAGACCTATCCTCCTTTACGGGATTACAGTCTGGTGACCGGCTGTCGTCAAGACTACGATTAGTAACAGTCTTTTGAAAGTTCAACGTATAGCTCTTATATATATATCAGTGCTGCTCTTTGAACCACACACTCCGATACACTGAATAGTCCTTTGTTCTTACCTCTGCTTGGTATATGGAATGTAGGTAAAACGGCTGGTTGGTTCAAAGACAGAAAATAACCAGTTCGTCTCTTATTACAAGATTTCAATCCACATTCTAGCAAATTTTCATATAGCGAACTCGTTTTTACGATAAAAAAATTATACTATCCGCTCTCAATTAATGATTGGCGATGGTATAACTCTCCACCTTTATTCAGCAGATGCATTTATTTTTATATCTAAGCAGTTTGAGATCTCCACGCGTAACGAACTCCTTCGACTGGATTACTATTAAAAAAATCCTTGCTTCAGTGACCTTATTCAGAGAGGGTTCCTGGTTGGAAGGATATGCATTTTGTCAGAAACTTTCCTCTATATCTCATATATTATACTTTATAAAAGTAGACGATCGCCACTACAGAAGCAGTGATGAATCAACTAGAGAAGCAGGCGATAAATTTTTATCAGTGTCGTAACCAAAAGACTGGCAGAGCGCTCGAAAGCAGTCGAAGAACGCGAAACTCTTGTCCTGGTTGCTTCTCAATACTTTCTTATCAAGCCCATATAGGTAAGAGCTGAGAAACGAGCTTAAAAATCAAATGGTTTCTTGGATGAAATAGCATGTGAAAGCTCCTTTGATTATCTACTCTATGACAAGCAGACTTCAAGTCCGCTCTGTAAAAGCTCGGCGAAATCCAGAATATGAAATGTCATAAGAATATTTTGACTGGAGTGGTTGCTTTTGAAGAAGATCTCAAATTGAAATTAAGGCAACTCCCAACAATTTTGTTGAGGAAAATGAGTAACGATCGATAGAAATACAATAAGTGGGATTCAAAGTTTGAAGGTTTCTACTGAAGTAATGCTGTAAAAATCAATGACGCGAAATTACTGTACCATATTTTCTTTGTCCTTACAGTCAGTTAATTACCGAGTGGTTTTAAGCACAGTTTTAATGAATCGAAAGCCTTTCTTTTAAAAATTTATGTTAACCTCATTAATGAAAATTCTTTTGGAGAACAGCCAATCTTCAGCGCAGACCAATACCTGCAACATATTGAGTAGGGAGCCGACATTTAAGGTAGAGGGAGAGTTCCTGGTAAAATACGTACATCACCTTTCAAATGCACTTTAAATCACCTGCAGACACAAGGTTTGGCTATTTTCTTTTTTTAATTTAATTTTTTGTATTTTGTTATAAAAATATAATTCATACTGGCACAAAAACCATATAACTTAAAGCTTTAAACTTAGTACAAAATACAAACAATTCAACAAAATTTCAAAATTTTTTACCAAATTTTAAATTCCGAATATGCAGATTGTAAAGTCGCTTCCAGTTCGTGTTGATTTTTGATATAATTCTTTTTTTTGTTAGCGGTGTTACATACAATATTTTCCTCCATATAACGATTTCTCAAAATTTCTTTATATGGACAGATAGGCTCTCACTTGGAACTCCTCTTCAAAAAATCATAGTAGACATCTGTAAAGCTGTTTTAATCAAAATACCTCTTTAGTGCTACTTGGGCAGTCCCAGAGTGGTACTTCAATCATTTCACCAAAGCTCTATTAACAACGAATTCCTGCAACATTTCATTCTGAGATTTTAGACGAAAAAATAGAAACTTGAAAGATTTTTGGAATTTTATCAAATTCAGAATTACTAAATTCTTACGAGGTCTACAAAGCCCCAGGAGCTCTGAAGCGGTTTGTATCTATAGTCTAAGTTGAAATGTAGTGTTAACTTCCGCTGCATCGGTGTATGCAAGCGCCATATGCAAGTATATGTTTTGTGTATGTAGTGTACATAAGCACACACACACATTTAAATCTGTGTACGCTTGTATTTTTACATTAATGCATACATGCACCGTTTCGGCGTGAAACTAAATTTAATAAATATTTATGAATGCAAAGGAGAGCAAAGGCCAAAATCGCGCAACCTCCCATTTTGGATGTGTGACCATCTACATGAGGGCAATAACAACAACAAAACACACATATCAGCACATTACATTTACAAGGATTGCACCATATGCAGAGGTGGTCTAACACGTACTTCACATATGCCTCCCATTTTTCATTAGTATATGTATTTGGCTATGTGTATGTGTGTGCGTGCATTGCTACATATTTATTCGCGCCATGCGCTGCTTGTGGTTGCACCAGCTGTGCTCAATGCACTTTGTGGTCAATACCATGTTTGTATGTACTATGCAAGTTAGTGTATATGTATGTGTATATGCAATATTTTACAATTTTAGTTGTTGTTTTTTATTTCAACATACACATATTTTTATAGCACATATCTTTGTGTGTTTTTCAATTCTCTTTGCTTTCATTTTTTCTTTATTCTTCCCATGAACTTCCCCTTACCACAGATTACCAATTGTTCGCTTTTTAATTGCAATGAAAGAAAAAAATAAAATGCTTGTTTTACCTATTTTATTTCAAGTTTTTGTTGGTAATGTGTGTTTTGTGCTCGCTTTTTACCTTTTTCTCTCGTGATTTTCTATTCGCCGCTCACTGTTTTCGCCATGTCATACTACTCTCCCTCTACGGTCTTTACACCTAAATACTTGCATATGTGCATATGTGTGTTTGCGTGGGGAGTGTGAGACTTTGACCCTATGGTGCAATTAAATTTTAACCGCAATTCACTATTCTTTCGCACTTATTTTTGTGACTCCTCTATTCAACATTCGTTTGCTTTGTAGTGTATGCGAATACGTTAAAGCTATGGTGAGGGTAACTATTCGAAAATAGTGATTGAATTTTGTTCTAAATTTAATTATTTTAATGCTTAAAAAACTAAAAATAATAATAGGTCTATGGATAAGTTCGTGCGGTTTTACAACAGATGGCGTAACTTGATTATTATTCCATCGATCCACATTTCCAAACATTCATTGGAGAGCTACTGTCGTAAGGCACAAACGTCAGTATAAGTTTTTTATTTGAAGCGTAAACAACAATATTTTTACCACACTTGAAAATGTCGAATTTCGTGCCAAATAATGTGTTTTTGCGGGGAATTCTTCTTCATTATTTTAATATGAAGAAAAAAGCAGCCGAAAGTCATCGTATCTTGGTGGAAGTTTATGGTGAGCATGCTCTAGCTGAGCGAACGTGCCAGAAGTGGTTTGCACGCTTTAAAAGTGGTGATTTTGGCCGCGCCGCCAAAGTTCATGGATACCGAATTGGAGGAATTGCTCGATCAAGATCCGGCTCAAACGCAAGAAGAGGTTGCAAAAACTTTGGGAGTTGATCAATCAACCATTTCCAAACGTTTAAAAGCCATGGGACAAAAAAACATAAAGGGAGTTTTAATAACAAATTGTTTTGCCGTTTTTATCGACTGTTACAGTCTAAGAACTCTCTCTCTTTGGAAAAGCTTCTTTATGTCTGGGAAAGAGTAGTACTTGCGTAATGAATGTAGGTGAGGCCAAAGCATGTCCAAAACAATTATTAAAGCTACGCATTTAGTTCAAAATTCAAAAAACATATTAAGTTTCTAAAACTTTTACCTTCTGCGTACTGTGCAATATGATAATTTTCAGGAAAACTTTTTTGTTTGAATTAAAAGTGGCATCTTATCGATTTTTACGATCTCGGAATTTTCGGGATCTCAGTATAGCAATTTCGGGCTCCCGGTATTTGTTCCAAGATTCAAATATTCATTGTTTTGCTGCAAATTCAATCATGTTTTTTGAGAAGCTTTCCCGCCACACAATCAATAATAAATAAATAACTTTAAAATATAATTTTTTTTATTTAAAGTGCAAATTATTTCAACCCTTAATAACCAAAAGACAGTACTTCAATTTTTATGCATCTAATAATACTTAAGCGGATATATGTATATCTGATAAAGTACGAGTGTCGTTTGAAAAGTCCGTCAAAGTCAGAGAGATGGCACTATTTGCGCGTATAGCGGTTATGTTTAGTTAGTATCATCTCTTGAGAGAGCGCACATCGAATTTCAGCTAGATCGGTTTATTTCTTTGTGCTTGGTATTCATTTAAATCAAACAGGTCGAGAGATTCTCCTTTTCTATCACGAGAATGCACCATCTCAACCCTTAGCAACTCCTTTAGGCCAGACTTGGCTCCCTCGGATCCATCTCCCCAATTTGAAGAAATGGTTGGCGAAAAAAGATTTTATTCAAACGAACAGGTGGTCGCAGAAAGGAATTGCTATTTTTCATACTTGAACAAATGCTATTTTCTTTTACATTTTTTATTTTTTTTATATAAATTTTGAACTATATTCGAAAATAATTCGCGGTCTCTAGATGTTTCCAAGAGGAAACCCACATGTTGTATACCGGTCCACTGCCTTATGTTCCTCAACCAAGAAAACTACGTCCGATATCTCTTCTTCCTTCAGTCTTGCCCTGCAATATAAGTTGCAAGATTTCATTTTTCGGGTTTTGTAGAATATGCCCCAAATATGAAGTTTTTCGTCGTTTGATGCACTTGATTAGTTGTCTGTCGCCGAAAACTCTTCGCAGTACTCCATTATTCGAAATGGATCAACAAACTAGAACAGCGTTTTATTCGAACGAGCAGGTGATTGCAGAAAGGAATACTAATTTTTCATACTTGGACAAATCCTATTATTCGTAAGAGATCAACCAACTAGGACAACGTTGGGCGAAATCTACAGGCCTAAAAGAAGACTATGTTGAAAAAAATTAAGTATAGTAATTTTTATTTTTACACGGACTTTTCAAATGACCTTAGAATATTCACCGGAAAAATATAAAAAAGTTAATACACACGTTTTTGAGGTTGCTGAATCCGAATTTGTTGTCCATTTCGAATGATGGGGTCAAATTGAAAGTCCTTCCGAGATCAAATATAGATAAAGGAAAAATTTCCAAAAATGTATGCTTACGTTTTTGGAGTTGCTGAAACCGAATTTGTTATCCGTTTGCCAGCTGGCTACATCTACGGGTACTAATTGGAAGCGGAATAATGTTGGCCTTGATTTACCTTAAGGTAAACGTTCGACAAAAACAAATCGCGACGACGAATTGAGACAGATTATTTGAAACACTCCGCTGCACGGCATCCACGTTGTCTTCAGTGCAAATTTTTCTATGAGTACTTCTTCCACGTCAGTCGGTCCTACAAAACGACCGAACGAACTCTAATCATGAATTAATCTGAATTAAAGTATTAGCGATAATTTCGCTGTCATAGCAGCTGATCGTTGAAAAGAATAGGTACGATCGATCATTTTAATGCGCTGTTGTGTACTGCATGCATCCATTCACAATGTCCAAGATTTCAATTGCAATCTGCAACAATCCCATCCAAATCACAACTTATTTGCTTAGCAAGGACTGGAGAAAATTTTAAGAGGGACCAAAAACTAACTCATTAAGTTGGTAACCTTGCTTATTACAGTTATTTATTTATTATTCTTGCATAACTATAAAAATATCTATATATTGCGGTACCGGTATTTGGCTAAAATTTGGGAAACCAACAAAAAAACGGTTGCTTTTGGTTAAAATCCCTTAAAACAAAAATTCCCTACTTATACTCGCTTATACTACGAATAAATATATCAATATATACATATATATGGTATAACTACAAGTAAACAAAAACGAATGACTTTAGAGTGCAAATGAAAGATATTGCCTTAGTTACTTGCGAAAACGTTTAGTTAGATGAGAGGAAAGCAACAAAGTGAAAAGCAACAGCAACTCCAATGTACACAACTGTCCACTGGAAATAATACTTACTATTTTGCACTAAATACAAATGGAATAAAAGAAATAAAAACTTTAGCAACGACTAATAACGGAAAAAAAGGTAAGTAACAAGAATTAAAATACAGAATATTTTGTAGCGAGATTAAATAAGAAAAAACAACGAAATAAAAAAATAAAACAAATAGAAATACAATAATAGCTTAAAGCGAAATTGTTTTCCTTCCGCTTTTCCTTCCGCCTGTAAGTCAGACCACGCGGCAGCCGGTGCTGCCGTCTGGAACTACGTAGCGTATAAGCGATTTTTGCGGCTTGTTTTTCTCCCAATTCTTACTTATAATGTGTACGTATTTGTTTGTTGTTATTGTACGCAAATAAACTCTTTTTGTTTTTTGTTTTTTATTTTTGTTCATTACCTCCTTTCTGTTGTTTCGTGCGCTTTTTCGTGTGAGTAAGCTTTTTGCTATGGCAGCTGCCATATACGTACTTATGCGCATATACAGCACACGAAAAAACTATAGTACCCCAACATTTTGGACTGCTTTACCTGGATCGCTTTTAGTTTTTTAATTTTCATTAATAATTTCATAAAAATATGGTTAAGCTTCACACTTTATAAAAAATTTAGTAAACTACCGAACATTTTTAATAGCAATTCACTTTTCATAACACAGTTTTTAATTAGAATTTGCAGAAAGATTTTTGGCATGCAGTTTTATTGTTTATTAAGTTTTAAATAAAATGCAAGTCTGAAGTGGCTGAAAAATCGCGCTGATTTTTAGCAATTTTTTTTTCTATTGGCGATATTGAGAATTTTCTTCCATATAAAGCATATGCTCAGAAGTCCTTTTTATGGAAGAAAATTATCACAATCGTGCACAAGAAACATTGTCAAAAATCAACGTAATTTAGACCGACCTCTAACTTATGCTTTATTGTGAATTAGTTATAATATTATAAATCTGTCGACTCATGGATGTCTAATTGTTAGGAGCGTCGAGATGTCGCTGTTGCGGCTTGTTCAACAACACTTTGCGCTACAGCAACAATATTCTCAACAGAACGTCCATTTTTTGGTCTGCCAGTCCTTTTTTTATCCTCAACAAAAGCAGTTTCTTCATATTTTTCCACCAGCGTTTGATTTTCCGACGATTATTTCCACCAGAAAAAATCAGAAATGTTGCGAAATTGTATTGTTAAAAATCGATCGTCTTCATAATAAGTTTGAATGCGTTGTTCTATAGCGTAAAATTTTACAGCTATCTACTTGACAAGTGTTAAGGTTGACTGAACAAAAAGGTACCGTTGAGGAATTATTCACTACTGACATCTAGGTGGCATTTTTGAAATACTCTTTACTAGAATTAAATTATTCAAAATCTTTTTTTAGTTCTGATTAAGAAAGTGAAAGTTTTGATGATAATCTTTTAGAAATTTGTTAAATTTATTAAATTTTCGTAAATTTTATACAAGGTTCGGCTCTTCGCTTTATAATGTATTTACTATGAAATGAACTACGTTTTTATAAGGAAATAACAAAAAAAAATATAGCATGAAAAATATTTCGATTATTACAAAAAAAATGAAGTGCCTTAATTATGTGAGCACAAGTGTACTTATATACATGCTTACATGTATATATGCTTTTTATATACATGTGTATATTCTTTTTTACTTTCGCTAGGCCAACATCAGCGTTCATTGCTCTATAACAAGCCATGATTACAGGGTAATTATCTTCATTACGGGTACGCGTTCACTTGCGTGTCAGAAGTAAAGCAGTAACTACAACTGCACAAGTAAAAACAAAAAAAAAAAACAGCGGGCAATAAATGCGTATTTTTGTATGTTTCGGTATACAAAAACTCCTCCGCCAAAGAGATATATTTTTCTAGGTAAAAAAGTGATTTTTTTCCTATCGTTAAGGTCGCTGATACTCACAGCTTTCATTGTTAGCTTCCGACGTTGGCTTATATGATATTTCAGTTTTGTGATCTTTAATTTTCTGAGTTGAAATTCCAAATTCATAGTTGTATATGCAAAAAAGTGATAGCAGACATACAACCAATTTCGTGATGAAATAAATAGTTTGCTAATATGGTTAAATCAGATAAATTTGCATCATAAAAGTAAAAGTAAAAGTAAAAGTAAAAGTAAAAGTAAAAGTAAAAGTAAAAGTAAAAGTAAAAGTAAAAGTAAAAGTAAAAGTAAAAGTAAAAGTAAAAGTAAAAGTAAAAGTAAAAGTAAAAGGAAAAATTAAAATTGAAATTGAAATAAGAAATAAAGTTACAAATAAAAATAAAAATAAAAACAAATTTATAACTAAAATTATATTAAAATTAAAATTAAAGATAAAAATAAAGTTAAGAATAAGTATAAAATTAAATGTAAAAATAAAATTAACAGTAAAAAAATAGAGACGGTTGATATATTTGACCATAGAAGCAATTAAGGGGTACTGAAATTAAAATTAAAATAAACTTAAAAGTGCAAATAAAATTAAAATTAAAGTGAAAACTAGAATTGAAAATAAAATTTAAATTAAAAATTAAATTAAATTAAGCCGACTCATCTGTTTGACCGTAGAAGCGATTAAAGGGTACTTAGAGTAAAAACAATTGTGTGGCCATCCTAATATGCATATCTAAGTAGAATTATAAATACAAGCTGTGAAAAACTTTTCTGACAGAATGGAAAATTGTTTTCTCTTTTCCACTCAAGAAAACAAAAACCATTATGGGCGACCGCGAGAACCACATCAGCATGTGAGTCACCGCAAATGAACGAAACGGAAAGCTCGACATGAGTCAAATCTCAAAAAAATTTACTTTTCATCTCAAAACTCAAAAGTAAAATTAACACTGCTTTTGTGTGTTTTTACAATTTTAAAGATTGTGTTTGACTAAAAATCGGCAATGCAGGAAGTCAGCATTCATGTTACTGACCGACACTTGCAACAGATTTTTGTTTGCTTAAAATCACAACTTAGCTATAAAACGCGTTCCGCAAAAAAATTTGTACTGCAAATAGGTTGACGCCGTGCGAGTTTTATTTCATGGAAATAAGCGTTTGCTGATGCGCGTGAAGTGTTTTACGAAAAGGCTTATAACAACATTTTTCAAAACACCCTGGGTTATTAAAAGTACTTATAAAGTATTAAAAGTAGGTTATTTAGACTCTAAAAATCGCTGTGTTGAAAATAAGTTCTTCATTACTGGTGGAAATGTATAAATTTTCTTTAAAAAAATTTAATACTCTCGTACCCGAAAATTCTTCTTTACCTGAAAAGGCAGCCCTAACTTTGTAATACTCGCCTACCAAGTAATACCTTAATATTTAAAAATTTAATTAATTGTACAATATGATCAACAGTAGAAGGACATTAAACCAAATCAAGTATTTATTAAGCTATTTTGCACTAACTGTCGCAACAGGCAAATTTCTACTGCCGGACAAATGTGTCTAACCAAAGCTAATTAAAAAGTAATTTAAATAAAATAATAATAAAGTTCTTCAACCAAATCACAAAGGTCATGTCAGTGTTTCGCATTCAATTTAAATTAAACAACCACAAAAAGGAAAACCAATAGTTGTTGTTGTTGTTAGTGAAGCTCATACAAATTTTGATTTAATCCCAAAAGCAACAAGAGACACACAAAGCAAAAGCACAGAAGAGATACGATTTTCTATTCATCAACTCCTTGCTGCACCCCCGCACTTTACACTTTCCATTGTGGTGGACAATTGAAGGCCAAAAGGGAGGTAGAGAAGTAGTGAAGGGAAAAATCACCAGTCACAAAGTTCAAAACAATTGCAATACACAACAGTTACTCGCCCACTCACTTTTAATTTTTCACTTTTCGTTTAACAATTTGCATTTTGCACTGTTGAATGTGTGTGTGTGTATGTATGCACAAAATGTGAATGTGTGTGTGAACAAAAGTTAAATCCAGAGTTATATCCAATGTAAAAACATCATTTCACAAGAGAGCGTTGTGGAGAATGAAAAATATTTGCATTCCCTGAAGTAATGAACTCACCTTCATTTCTATGTGTGTGGGAGGGTGTTTGTGTGTGTGTATGCCTTTGTACCATTTGCATTCACTTCCCCATTATCACCTGGCTTGCCTTCCAAATCCACTCACTAAATAATACTTTGACCCATTTTCCTGCTGTAGGTGTTTGCTGCGTTGCATTGCGTATTTCGCCGAAAAGTATGCAAAGCACACTAAGTTTTTACTTAAATCAACATCAAATCAAATTAAAACTTAATTAGTATAATTTAGTATACAAAATTTCAATGAAGATGATAACACAAGAGAACAAAACTACAAACTATATATTTAAACTACAAATTTATATATTTAGCTACATATATATATTATCTACATACACATAAAGAGATACATAGTTTAGCTTTTCCATGGTAATTAGCTGTGTGTCTGCTTGTTATTCTTCTGTGAAAAAACGCCTTGGATGTTGTTGTAAGTTTGCGTTATTGTTTCCAACGTCGATTTCCTCTGGCTCATATTTTGCATTTTCGGTAAAGTAGCAACTTAGTTCATAAACCTATTTATCTTACTCAATTAAAAGGCTTTGAAAGAAGTCTCCACGGTAATTATTATGCAACAGAGTTCGCCTATTTGGTCAAACTGTACGGGTTGGTATTAATGTCCAAACAGCAACTGCCCCACTCACTTCTAGTACTAAATGCAGTGGTGTGATTTGGACAAAATTTTATGTGTAAATTCAAATAAAATTAATAAAAACAACACATCGGCTAATTTATTTTCATGGCTGAAGGCACTGTAGCGACGGAAAAGTCAAGCCGAACAAGAAAATGAATCAGAATAATAAAAAAAGCTTCTTCAGTGTGCCTGTCAATGACTACAAAAAAATAAATTATTGGCGTGTACACTTCTGTTAAGAGTTTGGCCGAGCTCTTCCTCATATTTGTAGCGTGGGTCTTGACGTTGTTCCACAAATGGAGGGACCTACAATTTCAAGTCGACTCCGAACGGCAGATATTTTTTTTATGAAAAGCTTTCTCATGGCAGAAATACACTCGTAGGTTTGCTATAATCTGGCGAGGTGTGACCGCTATTAGAAAAAACGTTTCCTATCATTTTGTTGTTTCATGCACGGAGATTCGAACCTACGCACTCTCGAATGGTAGTCACGCGCCAACCCATTTTTTTACTCCCAATACCAAAATTGAACATTTGATTTATTTTTTACAGAAACATCTGCAATTCGGGTGTACTGCTTAACAGTTTCCAAGCCTTTGTGCTCTGCGCTTTCTTGAAAATCTCTGAGTACCAAAAGTTTTGACAGTGCAAAAATCTTTGATACTGCCCAGCTGACGCATTTTTCTAAGCAACTTATTCGTTCCCGATGTTTAATCTCATTTGTAGCATCGCCTGTATGAGTAGTGGAATGCACATCATCGTCATTTTCTCTTTATCCAGAATTTGAAAAACCATCGATTCCACTTGTGAATATCCGCGATTTCAAATAAACTAAATGACCCCACAATATCTCCTTTAGTTAACATCTTTTCACCACATTCTTTAAGAAGACGTATTCCGAAGCGTTTTTGTTTTTTTTGTTTTGACTTTAGTCATCCAACTAACGTTGACAGAAAATAGTGTCCGTGTAAAATTTAGAATGAAACTTTTTCGCCATTGTCTTTAAATCGACACATCTAACTACTGACTCACTAACAGGATGAAACATTGAGTCATGAACCACCTGTACAGGACCTGCTGCATTCTAGGTAATAAGGGAACTGGATATGGATGAGGAACTGTGATGAGTAGAGAGAACAAAAGAAGTGGGGTCGAAGACAAACCTCAGATCTATCATTTTTCTATCTATATATAATATACTAGCAAACCCGGCCCGCTTCGCTGGGCAAAGACACGGCGGGTCCACGTTTTGGCATATATTTCGAGACCCTAGTCATCAATAGGTATGAAAATTACCCCGTATTAAAGCACTTATCAACAGCTTTCATTTGATACCCATATTGTACATATACAACCAAAGGTTACCCGAGTCCACGTTTTGACCTATATCTCGAGACCCCAGTCACGGAGCGGCATGAAAAATACTCTGTACTAAAGCATGCACCAACAGCTTCAATTTGATATCCATATTGTACAAACACATTCTAGGGTCCACGTTTTGGTCTCTATCTCGAGACCCTAGTCACGGAGCGGCATGAAAAATACTCTGAACTACAGCATTCACCAACAGCTTCCATTTGATGCCCATATTGTAAATACACAACCAAAGGTTACCCGCGTCCACGTTTTGACCTATATCTCGAGGCCCCAGTCACGGAGCGGCATGAAAAATACTCTGTACTAAAGCATTCACCAACAGCTTCAATTTGATATTCATATTGTACAAACACATTCTATGGTCCACGTTTTGGTCTCTATCTCGAGACCCTAGTCACGGAGCGGCATGAAAAATACTCTGAACTACAGCAGTCACCAACAGCTTCCATTTGATACTCATATTGTACATATACAACCAAAGGTTACCCGCGTCCACGTTTTGACCTATATCTCGAGGCCCCAGTCATGGAGCGGCATGAAAAATACTCTGTACTAAAGCATTCACCAACAGCTTCCAGTTGATATCCATATTGTACAAACACATTCTAGGGTCCACGTTTTGGTCTCTATCTCGAGACCCTAGTCACGGAGCGGCATGAAAAATACTCTGAACTACAGCATTCACCAACAGCTTCCATTTGATACCCATATTGTATATACACATCCGAAGGTTACCCGGGTCCACGTTTTGACCTATAGCTCGAGACCCTTTTTTTTAATAAGAAGTATCCTATTTTACTTCTAACACCTCCAAAAACATGTGTACAAAGTTTCATAATAATCGGTTAAGTAGTTTTGGCGTGAAAGCGTAACAAACAAACTTACATTCACATTTATAATATTAAGTAGGGATAATTGGCGCGTACACTCTTTTTGAGTGTTTGGCCGAGCTCCTCCTCCTATTTGTGGTGTGCGTCTTGATGTTGTTCCACAAATGGAGGGACCTACAGTTTTAAGCCGACTCCGAACGGAAGCTATTTTTTATGAGGAGCTTTTCATGACAGAAATACACTCGATTTGGAGGGGCGACCGCTATTAGAAAAATGTTTTTCTTAATTTTTGGTGTTTCACCGAGACTCGAACCTACGTTCTCTCTGTCTATCTATCTGTCTATTTTCTATCTATTTAAGGAAATTCACTTTCTTGTAGGAACTTACACACTAATTTCTTTCGATGCGTTTTTTTTACATATTCATCGACTTTCAATTTCAGTTTCTTAATAACACAAACCGACGATATCGGAACTCCATACTTAACTGAACGCTTTTTATGAGATCCTTCAAAATCTTCCATTTAGTTTCCAATGACAACGTCTTCCGATTTGTCATTGCACCTCTTTAATCACATGAAATAGAGCCGATTACATGAAAAATTACTTTTAAACTTTAGGGTTCACTGTAAAATTCAACGTAAATTCAATTCATATTTGGCACTTGTAAACTGACCGCTGTAGCATACAAACAGACAAGAAAAAAATAAAGATTTCTATCACTCTCAATATTTTTTTTAGTAACAAAATTAAATGATTCATTTTGCGCCAATGATCTGAACGACAAGTTGATCCGAGAAAGTCCTGCCTGTCTGTCTCTCCGTTTACATAGCTTCCATTCATCTGATTGCTCAGGTAAGACATTTTGCGTTAAAGCTCATCCATTCTTTCTGCTATTAACATGAAATTTCACCTTTATTTTTACTTATCACAGTTTACAGAGATGTCAAACAAATCCCATGTTTGTTCAGATAAATTCCGAATTGTTCAGTTATGAGATTTTTCTTTAAAACTCCATTTATACAGTTAAAGCTGTGAAATCGTGGGAGGTAATTAGAAAAAAAATCCTATTAGTCAAACAAAGGGAAAAAAGAAAAGTATCATATCCAAAATCTGAAAGGTATATCTCAATTGCGACCGATAACAAAAAAGTAATTCTTTTTTTATTTTATTTTTCAAAAAATAATACTAAATTTCCAAGCTTCTTTCGATATTTCTTTTTGCATTTCGGCAGGATACGATTTCAACATTTTCCGCTTCGACAAGACATGATTTCATGATTTTAAAATTTTCTTAGATTTCAACATTTTTATTTTCGATTTATCGTACAGATCCTAGTTTTATACCATCATGCCCGAATACGCTCACAAGAAACTTTCTAAAGCACCCAAATAGATGAACGTGGTGAAATTTTGTATATAATTTATAATTTTCTATAATATCATAAATATAATTTGATTGCAAGTCTAGCGCTGCTCTTGTGATGCCATCTTAGGGCTTACGCAACTTATATCCTATCCATTTCCACTTATTATACGTCGCTGGATTTCTATGGGGAGAGGTTCTTGCTTGGTTGCATTCCAAAGGTCAACATTGCTTATAACCTCGAGCCAAAATATCCGGATACTTTTTTATTCAGCTACGGCAGCCGCTTACGGACATCAGACAACATCATAGTTTAGGCCTTAAAGGCAACTGCTCAAACTCCAAAATGTCTCTGTTAACCGCATGAGATTGTCGCTCTACTAGGTCCAGAACTAAGTGAACAAAAGCGGGCATAGTATACAGCCTGTCTGACACCAATTTGAACTTCGATGCCATCACTTCAAACTTTGTCGTATTTCACATGGCAGGAAGCGCCAGTGTACAGCTCTTTTATGAGGATGATAATTTTTTCAGGTACTCCTTTGCATGCAAACGCTGACCAAATTGCTTCGTGTTTAAGAGTGTCGAAGACTTTTTCACAATCGATAAAGTAAAGGCAGAAAGGCGTACGCTATCGACTCTTCCACATGAACAAAGCGCGCCGAAGCCATTTTGTACTTTTCAACCATAAACAGTTGGTTCTAAAATTTGTGTTCGCTAAATAGTATTTTTCCACATTGTTTATCAAATTTTCCCACTATGCGCACTCCATAATTACGTAACTGGCCGGCATTGCTTTTTCGTGCTATTTAACACCACTACATCTACATACATACGTACATACAAGAAGTTAACGCATTCGTTGTAAAAGTGGAGATTATTATGAAAAGTAGCAAAATGTGAACTGACGGACCCTCACCACTCCATGCGAGCCACAGAGTTAGCTCATATATATTTATGTAAGAAATTATGCACACACACACACACAAAGATGTAGAAGAGTGAGTTTATTTTATATAAAGATGCTACACTTGGCAACCTCTTGCTACTCTATGAAGTCTGCTCCAGCTGTTGCGTCGACAAGTCGGAAAAGTAGGACAAGATTTTACGCCGTGAGCATCCCTCGAGAAAATTTGGCGTTTATGCCATTCTTAAGCGTTTGTATTCTGCTAGCATAACATACATCCATTCATACATACATACATACATATTATGCATAACTACATACTTGCATTCGAATTTTGTTGAATTTGTCGACCGCGACAACAACTGCGTTGGCGTTAAGCCTCTGCATGGCAACCTTCGACACTGAACTGGCCTAGGTTTATGCAACCAGCGACAACTGTGTGGTATGTTGGGTTTTCTTTTTTGAGTTTATTTTAGAGAGAGGCAACATTTTTATGACAAATTGAAAAGTTAAATGCAGCTCGCTTCTCCGTTAGCCCAAGGCACATAACACTTAGATATGTATGGCAGATGAAACCATAGTGGAGATTGGAAGTGGGGCATGGGAGTGATATGAAGGAATGATCTTCTAATTAGGTAAAGCTATGTATGTTTTATGATTGTAAGGAAATTAATGCGCACAATTAAAGGTTATCTCTTGAGCATGTCAAATATAATTTGCCTTAAACATAAATATTACTTATACGCCCCAGCAGTAGGTATATAAGTATACATATACACTTGTATACACACTTAGGCGTAATGAAAGAGTGCACTTCCCACAAATAGTTATTTATATACAAAGCCAATTTATATTAGTTATTATTACCCTGGAAATATTTTAATGGTTTCACTGCCATTGAAATGCGTAGATTTCTTAACCTACATATTTTTCATATTCCATATCATGCCTTTCCATCTCTTATCTGTTAAGTGATAAATATTTAAATGTTAACCAATGGTAATAAGAATTTATTCTAAGGCAAGGTGTTAACGAGTTGAAAGTTGCTATGTAACGAGTTGATTAAGATAAATGGCTGTGAAAATTGCTTCTACAAGTAATTTGTTCGTTTGTAAGGTTGTGTATTACTACTCAAATATTCCTTGATGATTTATTATTTTAGTGTTATTTGAGTGTTGCTTATTAGAAAATCTCATTTGACTTCTAAATGGATTGCTAATTTAAGCGGATATACCTACTTGGTAATTGTATTGTATGTATGTTCAGGCGAGTTAATTTGTAGGGAGCGATTTTTCCGACATTGTTTCTAAAATATACGGATTCTACTTAACATTTTAAGAAAAGAGTCCATTAGAGGATAGCTCCAAGGTCAATTACAAGAACCCCCCACAAAAAAGAACGTCTCTTTAATTAATACGAAAATATAGAAGAAATTTTGGTAAAAATAAGTCCAATTGTATTAAAAGTAAAAAGGATCTAAAAAAAAAACTAATTGCGAATACGTCCTTAATTGTCAAACAAAAATCATAATTAAAATAAAATAATTAAAATTAAAATTAAAATAAATTAAATAAAAAAAGTATATAAATTTTTTTCAGAAAAATCAATAATAATAATCACAAAGAAAAATAAAAACTAAAAACCTTTTTTTCTGAAAAAATTAAATTACAAAGGATCTAATAAAAAAATAATTGCGTCCTTAATTGTAAAAAAAAACTTATTTAAAAATAAATTAAAAGAAAAAATTTAAATAAATTATAATTAAAAAAATAAAATGAAAAATTGCAATTACAAAAACAATAAAATAAAACAAACAAAATAAAAAAAAATTAAAAAAAAAAATTTCGCCAAAAATTAAAAAAAAATCGGAAGAAATTAAGAAAAAATGATTTATTTGTTTTGTTTTATTTTATTTTCTAAATGAAAAAGTAAATTAAAAATAATCTGAAACCAAAATAAATAATTGTGAATACGTCTTTAATTGTAAAAAAACAATAATAATTAAAAAACACAATTTAATAAAAAAAGTATAATTAAAAATGATATTATAAGATAAAAAATTAGAATTAAAAAAAATAAAGTAAACTAAAAATTTTATTTTTCGAAAAAAATAATAAAAAATCGAAAGAAATTAAAAAAATTTGTTTTACTTTTTTTTATATGAAAAAATAAATAAAATTATTATTGAAAAGAATCGAAAACCAAAATAAATAATTGTGAATACGTCCTTAATTGTAAACAAACAATAATAATTGAAAAAAATAAATAAATAAAATATATGTAAATGAACTTTTGTTTTTTTCGGTAAATGTGTATCAAAACAATTTTTTTACTTAATTTTATTTATTTTAATATTTTTTTTTTTACAAGGACGCAATCATTTGTTCAGAAAAACTTTTTTTATTTTATTTTTTTAGTTGTTTTCTTTAATTTTTTATTTTTTTCTAAAAAGATAAAATAAAAATACAAATTTTATATGTAATTTTTATTTTTTGTTTGTGAAAAAATTTTTCTTTTAGTCCAAAAGAAAGCAGTGCCGTCAGGTTTGAAAGGCCATTAAGGCCGCAGATTAATTGGCGTTACTCAGGGTGCAATTTTTTGTTTATTCGGAAAAAATTTTCGAAAACAAATATTTTTATTTAATTTTTTTATTATTTATTTTTTTACAAGGACGTATTCATTTTTTCAGAAATATTGTTTTGTTTTATTTAATTCAATTTTTTAATCTGAAAAAATAAAAATTTTGTATTAAATTTTGATTTTTTTTTTTTTTTTTTGTATGCCATTGCCATTTTTTTTAGTCCAAGAGAAACCAATGTCGTCACCGTTCAGGCTTGGAAGGCCGTTAAGGTCGCAGATCATTTGGCGTAACCCAGGACGCATGTGCGGAGGCGATCTGCTCTACACCGACAGCCATAACTTCTTCTCTATTTTCGTATTAATTAAAGCCAAGTTCTTTTAAAATTTTGGTGGGTTCATAAAATTTTGTTTTCAAATATTGTAAACATTAATTGTTTCAGGTTTTCACAAGTTTGAATTTGAATGAAAAAAAATGCGTAGTCACTTTTCCTATAACAATATTTAGCAATTACGTATATTTTTTAATCACAATAACTCGTAAACTCAAGCAGTTGAAAACCGCGATAATTCGCAACAAAACTCGGTCCGTTTGATAGCTCGAACAAAATGCATATAATTTGGTCCCCTCGATAACTCGTATATTTTTCCGAGCCGAGCGACTTCGACAATTTTTTTTCAGTAGTTCATGTGGGACAAAAATTATTTATTTGTATAGCTCGTATTTATTATAATAATAATTATTCCTGTTACTCGTGAATCCTTAATTGACGAAATAGTAAAAAATCACAAATCGATTTAAAATGTACTTTTGCTTTTGGTTTTGAGAAAAGGGCCTTATAATTCGTAATCTCAGTTGATAGTGTTATATAATAATTCGTAATCAAAATTTACCCACCCTAAGGTGTGTATATGCCCAGCACATTAATAATTACTACATACCTATGCAAAATAGTTTGGGAAAAGAAATAAACTGAGGCATTTTTTTTTTTTTTGCATTCGTGCCTAAGACACCTTCTGCTAGAATAGACTAACCTGTCAAGATTTAAGTAGGTTGGGAGCTAACAGATGCCTAAAGTTACTAGAAACATTAAAAAATCAGCAACAATGTCGAAGAACTTGATGATCTTTTAAGTGAACTGGAATGGTCCTTTGTCACAAACTTTCTATGTACCACCTCATCCGAAATTATCTTCGCCTAAACTTCTGCGCTTTTTACAGTCAGCAAGCATCTTAAGACCCTTACGCTCGAGGTTTTTTTGTTTATTTTTTAACTCACTATAACGCCCGTATTCAACCTTAGTTGCCCCCATTCTAGGTATATAGCCCTGTAAATACTGGCTAAGGGGAATATATGCTTCATATACTCAGATATCGGAGAACTAAGAGTTGACCATAATTTTACGCATTAGCAGCGATTGTTTCTATAAACATCCAGCTATACCTCCCTGTGTATTAGGCACACAATTTTGCGAAAATTGACAGCTAAAATATTCTTACCCGAGTCGATATTAGATCTGTGGAGGAAGCGATGTGAGAGGCGAACAATCCTTTGATATACGAGGATCGCGAATTTCGATTTTTTTGGCGATATGTTGGTACTCATGTCTCTCACTCATGCCAACGAGTTCGGCCATTTCGAATGTTCAGTTAATTGTTGACAGCTGCTTTGCTTGTACGTGTTTCGGCTCGTCTTCGACTTTTACCCATTCAAAAAGATGGATCCAAGAACCTGTATCAAATTTTGTGTGAAAAACGAAATTAAGCGCGCGGATGCATTCCGAATGTTGACTGTGTCATACGGAGAAGCTACTTTGGACCAAAGCAACGTTAATCGGTGGTACAAGATGTTCTCAAAAGGCCGAGCAGATGTAAAAGGCGAAAAGCGTGCCCGAGCACTTCAACAACAGACGAAAAAATTGATGAAGTGAAGAAAATGGTATTGGCCAATCATCGAATCATCGTTATGACCTAGACATATCGATTGGCTCGTGCCATTCGATTTTTTTCAATGATTTGGGCATGAAACGGGTCGCCGCAAAATTCATACCAAAACTCCTCAAAGCAGCATCGCATGAACATTGCTAATGAGATGTTGGACTCTATCGGCGACGACCCAAATTTGCTCCAGAGGGCCATAACTGGTGACGAATAGTGGGTTTATGGTTATGACGTAGAAACCAAAGCTCAATCATCTCAATGGAAGCTGCCGCACGAACCAAGTCCGAAAAAAGCGCGCCAAGTTCGGTCGTATGTAAAATTTTTGCTTACCGTTTTCTTCGATTGCAAGGGCGTTGTGCATCATGATCTCTTGCCACAGTGTAAAATGGTCAATAAGGAATATTACCTGCAAATTATGCGCAATTTGCGTGAAGCAATCTGCCAGAAACGCCCGGATTTGTGGGAGAACAAAAATTGGCTCTTGCATCACGATAACGCTTGCTTATCGTTGATGCAAGAGCTTGCATCACGTTGCTTGTGCGCGACTTTTTGTCCAAAAACAACACATTAATGATGCCACAGCCACCGTATTCCTAAGATCTGGCCCCCTGTGACTTTTTCTTATTCCTGAAACTGAACAGGCCCATGAGAGGACGACGCTACGCTACGATTGATGATATAAAGACGGCTACGAAGGATCAGCCGAACAAGATAAAACAAAATCATTTTTTAAAGTGTTTCGAAGATTGGAAAAAACGTAGGCAAAATATATCTCATGGGGATTACTTTGAAGGGGACAAAATGCGTCTATACTTAATTTATAAGTCAAGTGATCTAAATATTTCGTACATGGTCTTAAATTTTCCTAAAATTTATATATAATATACTTATATATAAGTAGATATTTGAAACAAATTTTAAAAAATAATTATAATTTTTTTTAATAAAAAATAATAATTAAAAAAAAAAATGAAAGTTTTAAGATTTTGTTTTTTAACAATTAAAAAAATACTTTCAACAAAAAAAATATTTTCAAGAAAAAAAATTTTTTTTTTTAATTATACTAAAACATAAAATTATATAAACATTATGAAAAAACGGAAGATATCTGAGTTCGCAAAATCCATATAAAACTCCTGAGCATTGAATAATACTCAAAATTATTAAAAATATTTCCGTTTTACTTCTTATTACACCATAGCCTACAACAGCCCAATTATCAGAAAAAATTAATACCACGTTCAAAGCACTTGGATCACCTGGCTTTAAGGCACTCATTGTGTTATAATTTTGTTTTCCACTATTTTGAACCAACCGAGTAATTTGATTACAAAGTAAAGAAAACTTTCCAAAAGCACAACAAATGTATAATCCTGTAATGATGGCTTCACAAGTCATAAAAACTTGCAACTAAATATTTACAATTATTCGCTCACATGCATGCAATTGCAATATGCACGACGTCCTTGAGTAAACGAGAGGATATGGCAGGTAGGAGCATTGAGTTTTAAGTGGTTTTTTACAGTTGCCGGAAGAAAGTTGCCAACAATTCATTTTCATGAATTTTTTCTCAAATATGAGCGGAAAAGAAAATAAGCAGCTTGTTAAAGGCAAACACAGACGAACTGACAAGTACACGGAGCGTGTGAAGGAGCAGGAACAGCCCAACCCACCAACGCCCACTGTAGTGAATGTATGAGGCGAAGCGTTGACGCTGAGCTCCAACGACAACTTCAACCCAATGAATAGCAGGCTACATACTCGTACAAGGATGTTTCAGTTTTGGCACTGCGAGCGTACAAAAGCATGCCTCGAAATATGAGGCATACTAATAAATGAGTACATTGCAACTGCAACTGAGTGTGTGACTTCATATGGGCGCATATTCATGTACTTCCGTTACGAATGCCGGAAACGGAAGCTCTTTATTTTAGTTTTATGCGCACAGAGTTTTCAGTGCCGAGAAATGGAAGCAGCTAACACACATACATATAAGAAGGTTTGGATAGCGCCAACGAGTGGTGGGTGTATGCAAGAGCAAGTATAAGCAGAAAGAGTGTGTGTGTGTGGGGCATTGAAGGCGATGTGTGCATCGTACTGTACTATAATAAGCGTTTTCAGTGGTTGTGCCAATATTTACATTTTCCATCACGAAATGAATTGTGAGCTGGAAAGCTGCTGAGCTGTTGAGTCGCTGAAGGCGAGGAAGTACAGAGAAGTGCGTAGAAAATATCGTTCCCGCATACTGATTCCAATGCCAACTTTTTGTGAGGATGTATGTGAATTCAGATTTTTACTTAACTTTGCGCTTTGATATTTCGGTTCCGTAGTGTTTTTCTTATTTCTTAAATTTACGAGTGTACAAATGAAGAGTTAAACAAAGACTTTCAAGTGGCAATATGCGATATGACGAAAGGCAAATATTGGCAATGGGAGCAGGAAGCATGCGAAGATGTTACTAGGACTATACTGTACCTAGCATCGCATATGCTTAACAAGTTTCTTAATGCTCGCGAGAAATTGCTTAGAAAATTCACAAAGTCAGCTTCTTTGGAATTGAGCAAAAATATCTTGCCAAAATTTTGGAAACTTAGACAATGATGCACTTCTTACATTAACGCGTAAAACAGGTATGCGCCGCAAAGAAACTGCACTGGTTGTGTGTCATACAGCCAGTGATGCCATGTAGAGGAAAAAAATATCTCAAAAAGGTACTAACTTTCCTGCTTTCCCCCTTTTCAAAAGTGGAAATGTATGCAATTTATGTAGATACATACATGCATACATACATATTTATTTATAACTTAAATCTTAATTTTTTATATTACATCAACGGAGATTTAATACAGTTTATCAAAAAATTATTTTGATAAACTAAAATATGCAAATAATTTGCACTTCTTTCACTAAAATCATCGTTTTATATTGAGTTTGGAGAGCCTTTCAAAATTATTTAATTAACTTACATATTTAACAGGAGCGGCCGCCGTAGCCGAATGGGTTGGTGCGTGACTACTATTCGCAATTCACAGAGAGCACGTCGATTCGAATCTCGGTGAAACACCAAAATTAAGAAAAACATTTTTCTAATAGCGGCCGCCCCTCGGCAGGTAATGGCAAACCTCCGAGTGTATTTCTGCCATGAAAAAGGTCCTCATAAAAATATCTGCCGTTCGGAGTCGGCTTAAAACTGTAGGTCCCTTCATTTGTGGAACAATATCAAGACGCACACCAGAAATAGGAGGAGGAGATCGGCCAAACACCAAAAAAAGGTGTACGCGCCAATTATATATATATATATTTAACAGTACTAGATTAGATTGCATTAGATTTGAGGCTTACACTTCAACCTCATAGTATTTTGTGCCCTCTAGTCATCACAGTACATCATCCAGACTCAGTTCCCTTATTAAACTTAAGATATAGCTGGGTTGGACTCAGCGTATGTGCCTTTCTTCTAGCTGCAATTTGCCGAGATGTCTCAACCTTCTCCGCGCTATAGCGCTGCATTCAATGAGAGGGTGTGCTGGAGTCTCCGGGGATTGGTCCGACAAGAACCTGCAATAACCTGTGAGAATGCCCGTGAGCCCGTCTTAGCTTATCCCTGGGAAGGGTTATGAGTATTCTAAACCTCTTTGGGTTGTACCCGAAACACAGCCAGCGTAGCCCTATGCTTCTGCTTGATGGTGTGTTGTCCATAGCAAGCAAGTACTCGGGGCCTATTATTAACTAGGCTGTAGCCTCTCTTGTCAATGTGTCCTAAAATCCAAATTAGCCGGATGCGATTATAAGTTCCTAACAGTTTCTAACAGATTGTGTTTCTTGATGCAGTCCAAATTATTACCGTATTTTTTCTCCAATTTGGAATATAAAGTCCGCCACAAGTAATTGGATCTGAAAATGTTTCCCAATATTGACTGGTTTTTTTCTAATTTTTGGAATGCTCATTTGTAGAAGATTGGTCATTGTCAAATAAAAACCATATAAATCTAAATACCAAACTTTAACAAAAATTAGAAACATTCCACAAACTTCTCATCATTGGATTTAGTTAAAATTTATAGAAGAATGTTTGGTATGCAGTTTTATAGCCCATTTGATTGTAGTATAAAAAGTGTATATTTAAAGTTGCTAAGAGGTCCCGTTGGTTTTTGATACTTTTTCCTCCTGACAGTGTTGCGCATTTCTTCCACATAGAAAAAAGTGCATTCGCTATTTTGACAAAATGTAAAAAAAAAATTATCAAAAATTAATCAGAATTTTGAGCCACTTCAAACTTGTACTTTATCGCATTAAAATTAAATGAGCTATGAAACTGCATATCCAGAGATTTTAAAAAAATAGGATGATTAAAAAGTTCGAAATTTTGATCCAAATTGGATGAATGTTTAAAAATTTTGCACAAAATTTAAAAATTAGATTTTTCTGGGTTTTGTTTATAATGTTTTTATAGAAAATCAACTAACATAAATTGGAAAAACTATAGTTAGAACTAATCACCCTATCTATTAATTATGTCAAAGTAAATGTATTTGGAAAAACTTTGTCTGAGTTTTTTTGGACCCATTAGGTGGCACTAGACTCGAGATATGGGTAGAAATCGTAGTAATAATCCGAATTATCTAAACTCAGAGTCCTTTTTTACATGTTCTCTGAAGAATTGTGAGTTTATTCTCTCTTGGACATAAAGGAAAGACTCTTCAAAAGACGCGTCTAGATCTTTTTGTTGTTGTTTTAAAACAAAACATGTTAAAAGTTAGTTTCTTAGAGGGCTCACCATTTTTATTCTAAATAAGAATTATATATGAAAAATGGCATCATTTAAATTTCCACCACGTCTACGATAAAATCCGCCAAACAGGCGTTTCATGAGAGCGTTGAGATAGCGATGTTGAAGGTTGTTCAGCAACACTTTGCACTACAACAGCAATATTTTCAACAAAAAGTCCAATTTTTGTTCGGCCAGTCTTTTTTCTATCCTCAACAGGACCATTTTATTGAAATTTGTACATCAAACTTTGAATTGTCAACTAATTCGAATGACTATTTTCATCAAAAAATCACGAATTTCGCGATAAGTTTTTCTTAAAGATCAATTTCGTAATAAGTTTCAATAATTGTTTCATCAAGTAACTTTGGATACAGTCTGAAGTATTTACAAAATTACAAATTTCATTTTGGTCTCGATGAAAGTTCCTAACCTAGAAAATGTAGTGAATTTTCTTAAAAAATGATATTTTAAAAAGAGAAATTTCCCAAATTTTGGTTCATAATAAATAAATTCCATGATGTGTAGTGTAGCATCAAAAACAATAAAAATCCAAATGCATAGCCGAAGAGGTGCTATGCCAATTTCGATTGTATTTGTAGGATTCACTCAAAGAATCGGCATTTAAGTTGCATTGATCGACAGAAATGAACTTTCAATTTGTCACATGCACTTTTTTGGTATTTTTACTTAATTTTAAATTCCTAAGGTGGAAAACAGGTGTAGAAAAAGTTGTCTCCCATTATTTCTTTGAGTCAGGACTTAATATTTTTTTTATTATTATATAGCAATTTAGAATGAAAAACTATAAACTACATCTAAGACTAAGCTGTAGCAGCAGAGGCCTTCAGCATCTTATTATTGTATAAAACAACAAATGAAACTTTATTTAAACTAAAACATTTAAATATGTTTTTTAAAACTAAAAGCTATGATTTTATGGAAAAAGACTTGAAAGTAGTCTCTTCAATGCGGTGAACAAAAATCTCCCAACATCAAGAAACGGGCTACATTTGCCCTGGAAAAAACCTGGTCGATCACTTTTATTTATGCATTCACATTAAGGTAAACGAATTAAGTGTTTTACTCCAGAGGCTTAGCAAGAAAAAAGCTTTATAAAGATCCGGAGAATAAAGATTGTAATCACATTCTTTATTTGGCGTATGCTGACGATATTGATATTGTCGACCTGAACAATCGCGCCTTATGTTCAGCTTACTCCAGTCTGGAGAAGGAAAGTGAAAAAGTGGATCTTACGATTAACGAGAGTAAAACAAAGTATCTACTGTCAACATACAAAGAGTCCTCGCGTCTTGGACAACACGTCACTGTTGGCAACCGCGAATTTGAAGAGGTGAAGGATTTTGTTTATTTAGGAACCAGTGTAAACGGCCAGAACCACGTCAGCCTAGAGAATAAACGAAGGATAACTCTTGCCAATAGGTGTTACTTTGGGCTCAGTAGGCAATTAAGAAGTAAAGCCCTCTCACGAAAAACGAAAACAATGCTGTACAAAAGCCTCATCATCAACAACCTTGGACGATGGCGACAGCTGATGAGAGAGCACTGGGAGCGTTCGAGAGAAAAATTTTCCGAAAAATCTTTGGACCTCTTCGCGTAGGCGAGAATGAGTTCCGTATCCGATGGAACAGCGCGCTCTAGAGCTATACCGAGATGTGGACATAGTGAAGCGTATTAAAATACAGTGGCTACACTGGCTTGGTCAAGTCTCGAGGATGAACGAAAATGCTCCGCTACGGCAGTCCTTCGAGAGCGAACCCAATGTTGGACGGCGAGGAAGACGAAGACCCAATAACCATTGGGAAGATCAAGTGAGGCATAACCTGGCAGCACTCGGTGTCACCAACTCGCGTCACTAAGCAGCGAACCGGGTTAGATGGCGCAATATTTTAGATTCGGCCAAAACCGACATAAGATTGTAGTGCCATCTAAGTAAGTACCTAAGTATCATTATTGAGATATTTTGAGATACAAGGAACATTTTAGTTAAACCAAAAATTTGCGCCTGCGGCACCCTGTATGCTATTTATTTTTAATTGAGAAATAAAAACAACTAAAGGGTGCATAAAAACATTAAACAGCAAATACACAACTATTGAAATGGCGCTGAAAGCATAGAAACAACAAATCTTACCAACTGGCAGAACGTAGGCGGCATATATGTATATATGTATGTATTATATATGTGAAAATGGTACACAAACTAACACGAGCACTATTCTCAAATTCATAGATTTATAATTTTGTATGTAATCGTATATGCACACATCAAAGACAATTCAACTTTTTCTAAATCCTTTTGACATTCCACGTCGCATTTGCTTGTCTCGAAAACATTCACATTTTTGACAGCTTTATATGACACTAGCAAATGCAAGCGCAACATTACATATGAATTCTGACTTTTCAATTTGCTGACACTGTGTGCATGGATGAGCAATTTTATTTACGATTTACATGCGCCACACTTTGTACGAATATGTCGGCATACGGGTTTCCTGCACACACACAGTGTAACAGCTGTTATCAAATACTCCTATAGACGAATTTTCTGCTCGCATATCTAATGATTTTTTTTCTGCATTTCATGCTTCAAATAAAATAGTTTTTATGCGAAAAAATATACCCAATTTCCACTTCCCTGCGGTCTTTTTATGAAAAATCATATCATTTCTGCTCCGAGTTATTAAATATTCAAACTTATTAAAGAAGCGAGATGGTGAATTCAACAATTCCACAGAATTAGCTTTAAATATTAAAAAAAAAAATTAAGTGCTTGATTTTTTTTTGTAATTTATTTTTAATTTATAATCTAATGATATTTTCCGGGTAGCCGTAATGTCCATGCCAGTGGTATATAAATAGATAGAATATTTTCAAAATTACTACAAAGTGGCGCAAAATTAATCATCCAATTTCGGTCTTGAATGATGAAAATCTTTATTTTGGCTTCTACATGCTCCATTGCTGGTCTGTTTGCATGCTGCAGCTGTCTAGTACATATATGTCAAATATGATTGACGTAGGATGACATTTCTAAACATTATATCATAAATCTTTCGGTAGGGTGATTAATTTTGCGCCATCTTTTACTTTCTCTACCGAGTAAAGTTATGTGGAGCAGCAATGCTAAAACGCGGGAATTTTTGCCTTTTGTAGTAATTTTTGTTAAAAGATTAACTAAGAGAGAAAAGGGATTTTTAATATAATCGTAGAATTGTATAACTTTTGAATTTTTTTTTTTTTTGTGTCTCAGTGGGACAGAACGGTATTTGACTTTTCGTAAAGCACGAATTCTAAAACATCTCCAATTGAAAAAAAACTAGCTTTTAAAGAAATATCTTTCGAAACACGAACTAAGGCATATAATATCTCTTATCACCGGCTACTGCTTTTGGGCACTCACGCACGTCGGCTCGGGGTTCCTCAAAACGACCTGTGCAGATACTGCGAGGACGAAGATGAGGAAGTATCGAGCAGACATTTGCTGTGCAGTTGTCCTGGTCTAGCCAGAAGTCGACTCGCTCTTCTAGGCTCTCCAACAATTGACAATCTTTCAGTACTCTCGAACCTGAAAATCGAATCTCTCATCAAATTCTCGAAACGAATTAATATCTTTGACCAAAATCTACAATAAAAATCTCGGTTAGGTGGGGAAATCATATAACATAATGAGCTCTAGGGCAACACAACGGACCCAACTTGCGGTCTATGTGGCACTCCGATGCGGGGTCACCCTTAAACCAACCAACCAAAGAAATATCTCCTGAGTATAAAAACATAGCAGTTTAATTTAATGATGGAAAAAGGCTACTTTGAGAAACCTTCCCATTTATAAACTGTAGTTGGAAATCTGAGTAGTAAATTTCTCTCTCGAAAAACCCGCTCGCCATGCCCGCCCTAACGTATGGCGTAAAAGCTTAGACGATGACAATATCCGATGAGATGTTTCTTGGAGTGTTTGAGAAAGAGATTCTGCGGACGATTTTTGGACCTTTGGACGTTGTCGACTGCAGGCGATGGAAGAATCAGCTGTACGAGCATTACGACGACGTAGAATAGCGCAAAGAATAAAGATCCAGCGGCTTTGTTGACTGGGTCATGTCGTTCGAAGGGAAACAAACGCTCCGGCTTTGAAAATATTCGATGAGGTACCAGCTGGTGGTAGCAGAGGAAAAGAAAGGCCTCCTTTGCACTAGAAAGATCAGATGTAGAAGGATTTGGCTTCACTTGGTGTGCCCAACTGGTGGCGTTTAGCACGAGCAAGAAACGACTGGCGCGCTTTGTTTAACACGAAAGTATGAAATTTAATAAATTAAAAAGTTTAATAGAGAGTCTGAATTTCCGAATATGAAAACATCTTTGACATTGTCTTTACTCGACCCCACTCAAATGCCGACACCGAGGGCGAGATTTTTATTATAACAGTAAACAACGAATGTAAAAAAATCGGTTAAGGCCACTCATACTAAACTGCATAATAAAAACCGAGGCTCTTGTTTTGAAAAATATTATAAATTATATTATATGTTATATAATTATATATTAATCTTAGTTGATGTAATTGAAAAAGGTAAGATCTGAGTTATAAATGAAAATATATGTATGAATCTATTTATCTATATATAATATATTAACTTGCCTTGCTTTTGTTTCAATCAAAGAGAAAAAATAGGATAATTCGTACCTATTTTTCTACATTGCATGGCATCCCTGGTATAGCGATGGACCATCTTGAATAAAATGTATTAATCATGCCAAAATCTCTCTCCAGGGAAATCAGCACACGATGTTAAATCATACAGGCCCATAACTCGCTTGCCTCTGTTTTCAAAATTACTGCAAAAATTACTTGCCAAGCGTCTCCATCACGTACATAAACAGAGAAATATAATTCCTACGCTCAAATTTGGTTTTCGCGCAAAGCCTTCAATCATCGACCAAGTCCACAGATTACCTAGAGTTATTGAAAACGCCTTTGATGAAAAACAGGTATGCTCCGCTGTCTTCCTTGACATTTAAAAAACCTTCAACAAAGTATGCCTCAATAAGATTAACTCAATACTACCATCACAATAGCACAACCTACTAAAATCAACTTTGTCAGATCGTTGTTTTTTTCGTTTTTTAAAGCTGACGTTTCACAAGGTAGAGTATTGTGGCCCATTACATACTTTTTACTTGCGACTTACCCATCAATCAGGAATGCAGCCACGTTTGTAGACAACACGGCCATTTTGCCGGTTGGTTGGTCAATTGAAAAACTGCAACGTCATCTCAACAACATCTCTGAATGGAGAACAAGTTGGTGCATAAAGTTTATTGAAACAGAATCGGTGCATACTTTACCAACAACAAAATCAGATACCTCCCTTCGTACACAAACGGAGTACAAGTCCCACCTCACAACACCGCGAAATATCTGGGCCTGACCTTAGATACTAAACTCAAATAGAACTAACATTAAAGAAGAGTTAAAGAGAAGAGTTGCAAATGAAATACCGAAACATGATCTGGCTTATGAGCAAGCGACCTGCTTTATCTCCATACAATAAAGATGTGCTGCTAACACGCCGTGGTACGCAGTAGCGATCTCGAACGTGATTTTGGAGTTGAGCCAGTTGTTGCGGTAATCTAAAAATATGCTTTATCACATCTGAAGGGGCTCCCTCACCATGTTAATAGGGAAAGTTCAGCTCTTAATGATGGGAATGAGTGGAAAGAAAGACTGTAGCGTAAAAAGTCACATCGCCTCACGCAGCAGCCAACTATTCTGCAAAGAGTGTGTAGAGCAACATAACTCATTTGTACATATAGCGCAAAACCCTAAACAAATTGTTCGTTAGTTACTTATAACACATGTGATGAAAAGTCCCGGACCTAACAAAGAACGTAATTTCCATCAAGAGCAACGCCATCATTCCAGCGCCGCTCTAACATTTCAACACAGAATTTGTAGAATGATTTATCTTTTGCCTCCAAATAGAGCTCAGTTTCAACCTCTTCATTTGAGCGAAATTTCTTACCGGCTAGCTCTGTTTTTAGGTCGGCGAACTGCCAATAGCCGCTGGGAGCCAAATCTGGTGAATACATAGAGTGGATGTGGAAGCAGTTTGAAGTTCGATTCATCAATATAATGCCAAAACGTTCTTTTAATATTTTTAGGATATCAGCAGCTTCACCTTTCGGTCATTCAAAACGATTTTGTGGATTTTTTGATGTTTTCTGGTGTTACCGCCTCATTTAGATGTCTACTGCGACGTGCACCATCGGGATCTCTACGACCACGTTTGAAGTCAGCAAAACATCGTTTTATTGTTGTTTCTGATGGAGCGGAGTCTCGATAACCCTTTTCAAGCTATCGCTTCGCTTTAACGGTATTTTTTCCCATCAGCCGAAAATCGTTTTGATCCATTGTTTTGAAAATAACAAAAGCAACATCACTCTTAGCGCAATAACTCACGAACTAATGAGAAGAATATCATGAAAGCTGTCTTTTTAAGGTTAGTACTAATTGAAAAAGTGGTGAATTCAATAAAACTAGTGCCATCTATGTGTTACGCCCGGAACTTTTTCACCCATGTGCTATTAGCTAAAGGGTGATTTTTTAGCTATTATCTTTTTAAACAGCTGACGCACGTTTCGTGTTTTGTTTCACTGTCAAACATCTTTAGTTTGGTCTATACTTTAACCATGAATCGTCTTACAAATGAACAACGCTTGCAAATCATTGAATTTTATTAAAAAATGCGTGTTCTGTTAAGAAATTGTAAAGTCGAAAAATTATGCTTAGCCACGAAGCTCATTTTTGGATCAATGGGTACGTAAATAAGCAGAATTGTCGATTTTGGAGTGAAGATCAGCCAAAAGAATTGCAAGAGCTACCAATGTATCCAGAAAAGGTCACAGTTTGGTGCGGTTTATGGGCTGGAGGTATCATTGGACCGTACTTCTTCAAAGATGCTGCGAATCGTTATGTAACTGTGAGTGGTGAGCGCTAGGTTTGAAATGATATCCAACTTTTTTTTGCCCAAAATGCAAGAGCTTGACTTGCATGACATGTGGTTTCAGCAAGATGGTGCCACATGCCACACAGCACGCGTTGAGAGGCGAGTTCGGTGAACATTTTAATTCCCGTTCGGGACCTGTCAATTGGCCACCCAGATCGTGCGATATAACGCCTTTAGATTATTTTTTGTGGGGCTCTGATAAAGCTCATGTCTATTCAGACAAGCCTGCTTCAATTAAC
Source organism: Anastrepha obliqua (assembly GCF_027943255.1). Classification (NCBI taxonomy): domain Eukaryota; kingdom Metazoa; phylum Arthropoda; class Insecta; order Diptera; family Tephritidae; genus Anastrepha; species Anastrepha obliqua. Next base: position 83,821,181 of record NC_072895.1, on the reverse strand, counting down.
GCATTGGAAGACAACAGTAAAGCACTTATATGTGAGATCCCGCCGAAACATTGGAAAGAGTATGCCAAAATTGGACTAAGCGGATGGACCATTTGAAGCGCAGTCGCGGTCAACATTTGCATGAAATAATCTTCAAACATTAAATTATATGAGCTGTACTATCGATTTAAATAAAAATTTCATACATTTTTCTGAATTTTACGAGTGTTTTTTTTTTTAAACTTTCCTATAGCTCTTAAAAAATCACCCTTTAGTTACAATGAAATAATACAAAAAATGTCATCTTAATATAGTTTTCCTAATTTCTCACCAGTATGGGATCTTTTGCGACAGACCTTGTATAAATGCGCTCCTCACAATTTACAATTGTCACCCATATTGTGAATGAAATTAAGCAGCTATTTATGCAAACAACCAAAAATTTCAATTTTTTTAAATATCACATAAGATAATTTGTTTGAATTATCTCCCGCTGCTTCCTTTCTTTCATTTCATCATATATACCTATGCATATAACCACTGTGAGCGTACAAGTTAATTTGTTGCTTTTTTACTTCGAACTGCTCGTCAACATTTTAAAAAGTACTTAAGGCATTTTCATCTAACTTTTATACTGCAAAGCAAACGTTGTCTTTGCAGTGTCACGGCACCAGTCTGTTCTGCTTCATACTACTATTTTCTCCTCACAAATTCCATCACAACCACCATTGGTGCCGTTGTGGTTGCTGCTGTCATAAACGTTCACTATTTCCACCAGAAGGCTTCTCGAAAAGTTGGTGGCCTTACTATATACATACACACCTACACTGTCATAAAATATGTTTCGCTTGGCACCCGTAACGGCCCCTTTTGACCAACCGTTTCGGTCACTGGATAAAAGTGTACGTCCCTAATGCACACATGCACTTCAGGAGACTTACGACTTTAATACTTTATGAAAAGTGTTGTGGACATTGTTGGTAAGAAAAAAAAATTAAAGAAAACTACTTTCGCAGTTAACTTCGTCTCCGAACTGGCACGGTCTTTTAGTGGAACAACATCTATACAAAAATGCACCATCGCACACTCGCGTGGTTGGCGTGTGCGGTGTGGCATTGGGTCATACCCAACTGCCATAGATACGCATTTACAACTTTTGGTGAAGTGTATGCTTATGATGGGCGTGTTGCAGCCACGCTGAAATTACGCCAACCTATTTAAGCTTACATATAAATTTGAAGCGTCAAAGTATGCTTTGCAAAAGTGGGTTAAACTCACGAATGGACAAAGTGAAATTCACAGGAATGTGACTTACACGCACATACATATAATACAAGTATATGGTATATGCGTGCATTCGGTTTTATTCAATACCTTTTAACTCGCCTTATACTTTAAGCCTGTAGCTGTCAAACAAATACCGTTACTTGCGTTTTCGTACTAGTTTTTCAGTTTTCTTCAACCGAAAACCTCAACTCTGAAATTCTGTAAAACTCGAAAGCTGTAAAAAAATAAAGACGCAGTGCAATAAGCCGAGAATGCTTGCCTTTAAAAAGTGATTTGTTAAATTATCTTTAAATAACTTTTCGACAAAGCAAAAATACTTAACTTCAAACTAAATATGACGTTCATGACTCACCGTACGTTTAAAGGAAATTTTATTGGGGTAAAAAGTGTGTGACTTACTTTTTATTGACACTCAACCAAATTTTTACTCAGAATTCGTCAGTAAGCCACACAAATTTCTTTTAATCATCAGTATTTGTTCTACCCTTTAAAACATTCTTTTAATACCCCTGTTAACGCATTCAATGCTAACAGCGAATTACTTAACTTCAGTTTTGGGAAAGAAAAAAAATTATGATTCCAGTTCTGTTGAAGCGATGGCATATTAATAACGTTAAATAAATTGCACACGTCTGCCCCTGAGACAATTGTAAGCCCGTTAGTTTTTTTATTATACAAACGCACTTCAAAATGATGCAAGACACTACGAGCCTGAAAAATATATTAAATAAAATTCGTGCATAGGAGAAGTATAAAAGTTGATCGGATTTCAGTGAGCTTTGTTACTGGGTGATTTTCAGTATGGCACTTTTGAATTTTAGAAAACTGACGTCACATTCATAATTAGTCTAACCTGAGATTTTTTAATTCGAAATCGCCAGAATCGAAGCCAAAAACTCCGAGTACTCAAATTCCTGCGAACGCGATCAGTTTTTGTTTTTTAATTCTATCGCCGTGTTGAATGCGTTATTTTGGGTGCTGAAATACTGATTCGTAATCAGCTATCCCCAGTGTAACGAGTTTCAAGCCGGAAAAAATATCGATACAAAATTTCAACTTTAACAGCAGTTTTCTCGAAGGCTTGCTTACGCCCTATATGTCTCTCTGAACTCTCTAAGGCACTTACTTACGCTACTTACTAGAGTCTTAACAGTCGCATTGTTATCTCTCCTTAACCACAATTTTATCGATTTTTTTATTCGCAACGCATTTACTAACGAAAATCGATAAGAGAAAATCAGATTTTTTGGTTAACAAGTCGATTATCGCAAACTTCGCGACAACAAATTCGGTGTGGTTAACTTAAACGAGAAAACAAGAATTAGTGGTTTTAATAAAAACGGTGAAATTACATTGTTAAAATGTTATGAAGTATTTAGCTTATAATTTATTGATTGGAGAGAAAATAGTCAGCACTCAATTTGTGGATCGACGTTTGTTCCCATTCTTTCCATTTGGCTGTAGAGAAGTTCTAAAAACTGCAGACTTGGCTGACGACCTAATTTCTCAGATTGACAGTCAACATAGACCTTCCACAACAAAAGGGATTTCAAATGAAAAACAGTTAATCTTTTCTCTTTCAGAGTATTCAATTCTTAAATCTGCTTTTATGTTACTAGGTTCTAGCTGCATTGCAATTCAATGCAATATTATCAACGACCCGTAGGTGGGCAATGAGGGATATTCATGAGCCAGTCGTCCGTAGTCGTAGCATACATCGTTTAACCGCTCCATGGGTGAGGCTTTATATTGCCTAAGTGGCGCGCTAAGTTGCAAAAGAAATTTTTTTGCTCGGGCTTTCTTCCGGAGCTTTCTTCCGGCTTCCTTTAGGAGTTGTCGCTGATATTTTAAAGCTATATACAGTTTGTCAAGAATGACTTTTGACATAGAAAATAAATTCAATTTTTGGGCTTCATTAGCAAAAAATAGCACTCTTTATTTATCTTTGACTTATTTTTTATATTGATTAATATTTATTTACAGCATTTAAAGGGAATTAATAAAAACAAAAACTTGAATTCTTTGAAAAAACAAAAACTAAAGCTACAAAAACAAATAACACACTATTTAGATACTGTCCATTCCATAAATTTAAATTTTACTTTTTCAATTTCCTTAGAATGTGTTGCGCGATTAACTTTATATAGAAGGTGAAGTCCAAAATAAACAAGACTGGCATCATAAAAATGTTTTTGATGGCACCATCTTTTTAATGAGTTAGTGCGTTGGAAGTTTCATCCCTAGCTAACTTCCAACGAAAGCTTGATGACATTCGGTTTAGTGGAAGCGAAGTTATCGCGTCTAAAGTGTCAGTATGTTTGTGTCATAGATACAAAAATCAGTTTCGAGCAAAGAGCTAATATCTAATTTTCTTTTAAAATCGATAAAACGTTTACCGAAACATTTGAATTGACAAAAAAACGATTATGGCGATGATTGTCTATCTCGTGCCAGAGTTCATAAGTGTTTACTCGTTTCAGAGATGGTTATGAGGACATAAATAACAATAAACATACCGACCACCCTAAATCAGTAATCACCGAAAATTCCATCGAAATTGTTCGTAAATGTATCAAAATGAACCGAAATCATCGTTGCAATTCATGGAATCGGAGTTGAATATCTCCAAAACATCTATTTATCGCATTTTAACTGATCATTTGGGTTTGCGAAAGGTATGTGCACGTTTCATTCCGCATAAGTTAACTGAGGACCAAAAATTGCTTAGAATTCAACATTCGAAAGACCTCATTAAAGAGGTGAGAAAATACGAGAACATCATCTACAACATTGTAACTGGTGATGAAACGTGGTGTTTCCAACATGAAGCTGAAACTAAGCGTCAAAGTGCCGAATGGAAGGTCTCAGACGAGCCACCACCCAAAAAATCGCATTTGGAGAAGAAAAAAAATCAAGTCGATGCTCATTTGTTTTTACGATTCCAAGAAAATTATTCACAAGGAGTTCATGCCAACAGGCCAAACCGTCAATGCAATTTTATATCTTGGCGTTTTGAAACGTTTATTGCATCGCATTCGTGGAATTCGTCCTGAATACCGCGAAGGCGGAAACTGGAGCTTATTGCATGATAATGTACCATCTCATCGATCCACTCTTCTGCCCGATTTTTTGACTGGAAATCACATTTTAACCATCAATCATTCACCATATTCGCCTGATATAGATCCCTGTGACTTCTACCTATTCGGAAAATTGCATTCGACCATGAAAGGAAAGCGTCTTGCGTCCGTGGAGGCCATCCAACAGACTTGTAAAGTATCGATCAAACAATTCAAAGCTTGTGCTCGTTGTCAAGGTGACATTTCACACTAAAAATTTCGTTTGCTGTTTTTGTTTGTTCTATTCAAAGGCAAAAAATGTAAGCCAGGCCGCTGAAGGTACTCGAGTTGTACCCCAATTATTAAGTCTCTTTCCTCATGAAATTAAATGTAGCCTTATAATACACATATAATTAGATTATCTACTTTTTCGTGCTTAACTCCTAATCCGTAATTAAACAGCGAGATTATTCATACAAAATTTATCTCTTTAAATCTAAGATTATAAAACAATCCTATATTATGATATAACTATGCTGTTATCGATAATTACTTTAACGAATGTAAGGAGAAACGTCGAAGTAAAGACTAAAACAGACGCCGGCAAAGAACACAGATTCGTAGACATAGGTTAGGTTAGCCTGGTTGGCAATAAGCCACGCATAGACCTTTGACACGCATAGACCTAGACATCATGTAGGATGTCAGCGCTTTTGGCGAATCTAAGTAGGGCTGGGAGCTCCGCTTTTGAGACGTCTTCCAGACCCTCAAACAGTGGGGCTTCCAGGCATCTTAGTCGCGTTTTTAATAATGCCGGACAAACACAAAGAAGGTGTTCTAAAGTCTCCTCAACATCCTCTCTGCATTTTCTGCATTTGTCCGTATTAGCAATCCCTATCTTGTACGCATATGCAGCCAATAGATTGTGGCCTGTTAGCATACCTATGATAGTTCTGCATTCCTTTGCGAGAGCGTAAGTACGAATGGCGTCAGTTTTTTGTCGTTAGTTCTACACATGACTTTTGCTGTTTTGCATGTGGTCAAGTTAGTCCACCTAGCTTCCACTTGCCTTTTCATGTGGTCGTTCATTTCGTTGTATATTGTGTTTAGCGGTTTTGGTATGTCGTTCTCTTGTTCAAATGGTACTCTCACAGCACTTTTTGCTATCTCATCTACTATTTCGTTCCCCATAATGCCTTTGTGACCAGGTACCCAGTAGATATGCAGCCTACTGTTTCCGGCTAGCCTTTCTATGGCCTCCCTGCTCCGTCGAACATTTTTGGACTTAATACAATATGAGCTTATTGCTCTTATTGCTGCTTGACTATCCACGTAGATATTTATTGTTGAGTTCTTTCTTGTTCTAGAGTAGGCTAGCTCCGCGGCTCTCCCCACAGCAAAAACTTCCGTTTGGAAAATACTGCTGTGGTCTGGTAGCTTGATAGGCTGCCTTATTCCTAGTTTTGAGCAGTAAATACCCGCTCCCACTCCGTCTGGAGTTTTCGAGCCGTCTGTATAGATGTGAAAAGTTCTATGGCCAGGCTTCATGCCTTTGTGCCATCCCTCCTCTTCAATTGTAGTGCGAAACCTTCTCTCCCGATTAAAGTACGGAGTCATGTAGTCCGTGCCACCTGAGCTCTACTTTCCTATTGAGCTGTGACCGAAGGTTCTGCAGGTGAATACCCCCGCAGCCATTAGCCTCCTCGCGGATTTCGGTGCCAGGTTTTCCGCCATGAAGTCAATAGGTGGCATGCTGAGAATCATTTCCAGCGCCGCCGTTGGGTGGTTTTCATCGCTCCTGTTATGCACAGAGCAGCGAATCGTTGAATCCTTTCCAGTGGCATTAAGTATATCAGTTTTCTTGTCGCAGTCCACCATACTAAGGTTCCATACAGCAATATCGGTCTGACTACTGCTGTGTAGCACCAATGCATCAGAGAGGGTGATAGACCCCAAGTAACGCCCAGCATTCTTTTACATGCGTACAACGCATTACTGGCCTTTTTCACCCTCTCCTCAACGTTGTGCTTCCACAGCAATTTGCTGTTCAGTATTACTCCGAGGTACCTCGCATAACCTTCGGGAGGTTCCATGCCGGAACTTTGTACTTCCTGGTAAAAAGTACCATGTCCGTTTTTCCTGCGTTTATCCCTAGCCCTACGCGAGATGCCCATTGGTGTATCGTTTTGAGAGTGTTGTTCATCACATTACTGACGGTGTCCAGGTACTTTCCCGTAACTACTATAGCTATGTCATCGGCATATGCCACTAGTTTTGGTGCCCCTCCGTCAAGCTTCTTAAGAATTTCATTTGCTACAAGTAACCATAATAGCGGCGATAGTACCCCACCTTCCGGAGTACCTCTGCATGCATATTTGGTGACGCTTGCATCGTTCCACTCCGCTCTTATCTTTCTGCTAGCAAATAGCTGCCTTATCCATAGATAAACCGCGGGTTGCACATTAAGTGACTCTATGCTATTTAAAATAGCATCTTTCGTAGACATAATTCTAATAAAATTTTTGTTAACTATTGTTAATTATGCATTCATTTTACAGAAAAAAGCGATCGCACTTTTACAACGAAGCAGTCGAATATCTTTTGGAGTTGTGGCAAGAGAAGCTGCCACAACTACGAGGCTGCAAAAGAAATACACATATAAAAGCAAGCATGGCGGTTGAAGTGGACACAGGAGGCTTTGTGTTCTCGTCGAAGGAGATATAAGTCAAAATTCACAATTTATCTAATAAATTTAGAAAACTTTGTTCAATAGCAAAATGTTAGTATGTAGTATAGAGAGATGAGAAGAAGGGTGTTGGGTCTTCAGGCGGAAGTAAATGTGAAATAAGTTTAAAAAAAACTAAGCACTATGTACATGTGATAAATAAATTACTTTTATTTAAAGTTTGCAGATAAATTGAATTAAAACTTATAATTTAAAACTTGTCGAACAAAAAGTTTCCATGTATTTGTTGTGAGTACTTCAATTAGATTCAATTAATTTAATAACAAAAAAACTTAATATAATTTAAGAATATGAAATAAATTAATTTTAAAAGCAACATAAAAACGAAGCGGTGGATCCTCTCATATGTTCCGCGCTGAAGTTGTAGTCTTGAGTATAATAAGTGAAATCTGGATGCTCTCGTTGATTTGCGAATTCGAAATTTGTTTGGCTTATAAATTTTTCTAAACCTTGCCTTCAAGTGACCGAAAGCGTTCTCTACTACTCTCCTAGACTTGGAAAGTTGGTAATTAAAAATCTTTTCGCTGCATCCGGCCGTTGAGTTGTAAGGACAAGGCTTCATAAGAAACTGTGTAAAACGAATTGCTGAACATCTCAGCACGACTGGAAAATGTTTACCAAAAAAATATTCCACTAAACCAATTTTTCTGAAGAAAAACCTTTCAAAACGGTTTTGACAGCTCATTGTCAACTTTGCAAGTAATCTGCCATATATGAAGGAGTACATTTATTTCGTGGATTTATTGTTAATTACTGTATATATGAACGTCTTTTTAGTTTGTAACAAAACATCCTGTAGATTACTAAGAATTCATATTGAACGACCTAGAATTCATATGTAACATAATTTATGCTAAAAACGCAATAATTAGATATTTATCAAAAGACATAAAAATCCCTTCAACCCCAGCAATTTTTTAGAATAAACCCTATATACATATATTATATATAAATATATATACATACATGTGTGTATATTAGAGACTTGTTTCTATCTAATTATTACATTATGCATTCTGTATATTTATATTTCCATCAAAGCTTTACACTCATCATAAAAGCGTGCATACTACGTACGCGGAATAAAATTTATATTGCATTGAATTATGTATGTAAATGTATGAGTTGTGCGCATGCAAATCATAACCTGCAACACTACTAAAGTGTTTGGATCCCAACACAATACTGTAAGCGAAAGGCACAGACTCGTATTTGAGTGTGTCCTTGCTGGCGTGTGGAACTTATACTCGTTTTTTCGTTTCTCACATTTCTGCTCTTTGGTGGTGAAGCAACTATGAAATAGAGAGATATGGATTTTCGAATCTTGCCCAAATTGGAGCTCATGAGAGAATTAAATAATTTCGAATGCAAGCAGAGAGATTTGTGGATATGTGGGAGTTAACATTTACGATATGCTAAAAGTATTGCTATAAAATGCCAAGTATCGCATTATCGATTGTGTACTTCGAAAATGATTTTATGTACTACTTTTATGGCTACACATTTGGTGAGAAATGTGCTTATTAAAGTTCTTCTATAAACAAAATACAGCAACATGTTGCGCAATTGGAACATGTTCTTTAAACGTTTTTTCACAACGCAAGCATCTGCGGTCGGCTCCCAAGTTTTACAACGATAATATGCACACAAAACATGATCAGAATTAGAAAAAGTTTTTTCTCACGAGTATTTTGAAGCGGTCGTCATGCACCAGATAAAGGCGAACCTTCGAAAGTATCATATTTCTGTCAAAGATTCACTCAAAAACTATCATATATAGTGGAAAAGAAGCGCGTTCCGAACACCAATCAATGATGTGGCATAATAAATTAATTAGTAATAAATTTAGGTACTGTAAGCCCTCAAAACTACTCGGAAATTTTTTTAATAAACAAAAAATTTTATAAAATTGTTTTTACTTTTATTTTAAAGATGGTGCGCATTAATAGCCCATAAATTGTGCCTAAAAAATATTATTTTAAATTTTATTAGTTTTTTTTTGTTTTTAAGAAATCTCCAACTGAGTAATAATAGAAAATTATTTGCCATCATTTTCTACAATTCCAAACACTTGTCAGTTAATAAATTAACTTTCATTTTCATTATTTAAAGTTCGGCAAAAAATAAACTCGTAAGACTATTTTTATACACTAAATATAAATTAAGCATCAGACGCACGCCACAAATAGGAGGAGGAGCTCGGCCAAACACCCAAAAATGGTGCAAGCGCCAATAATAAATAAATATAAATTAAAACAAGAAAACTAAATTCAGTCCGGACCGAACTTTATATACCCGCAAACATTTTAGTAAAATTTAATTTGGGCTGGCTGTTAATTTTTGGAAGCAATCAAACTCTTACAATGAGTGTTATAGCTTAAATCGTCAGTGAGACAGACAATATGTCGACCGACGATATCTCCTTATCGATATACACGCATTCACTCAAAACTGGGCGTAGCACTGCCCATTTTCCAAAATTTTTCTTGCGTCGCATTTCTTTTCCTTGTACCAAATTCGAGTAATTTTGCTTAATTTACAACAGAGCGCCATTTCTGTTTTTTTTTTTCCGTTATATGGGAGGTGAGAATGTTTATCAAACAATTTCATCCACCTTCCATACCAACCTACCTCGAGTTTAATTAAAAAATAGATTAATTTTTTTGGATAGACATGACGAAATCGACTCCTCTCATAATTCTGAAAAATGTTCTTTATATAAATCTATATGTGTACATCTCGATTTATTTAAACTGCTATACATTAACGTTTACATACCAATGCTATTAACATCTACTTTGCACTGAATTTCTGCACATCGAAACACACAAACATAAGTTTACATTTGCACCGTGGCTGTAACTCTGATACACATTCTATGTTCCAAACACTTGCAAATCCTTTGGTCCACACTTTTAATAAATTATAGCATGTAAAGTGGAAACCAAGATTTTCCCCTGCTTTTGGAACACATAAATAGTTGGCAACGCCGCTATAAAATCCCCAATGTATAAGTTCCACAATTTAATACTTGCCATGCGGTTTCCCCGCTTTTTGTTTGCCTGATGCTTATGTGGCATGCTTGTATGCACAGAGTCCTTTAAGGGGTAACACCACTGTACACGCGTAAAATAAACACGATTTTTAAAGAATTTTTTTGTATAGAAGGAAAGGGGAAACAATCACTCTGATTTGGGAAGTTATTACTTATATACTAAAATACAAAACTACAAAGTTTGATAGAAAAATTTTACAAAATGGCGGTATTGGAGACATTTTTGTAATGTGGTTTCTCTTGAAGGAGCTCCGCGGCACGCAGCACAGAGGGTGCAAATTTTAATCTGGAACAAAGAAACATTTTTTTTCTTAATCTAGATAAGAATAGCTAGAGAAACACGTAGGGGATTTAAAAAAATATTTATTTTTGTGGAATTTGCAAGCATTTGAAGGAAAAAACTCTATTTTGGACTAAAAAAACGGCACTTAAATAATTATGTATAACAATCGTTTAAATTAATGTATCGAAAATCCCCTACGCTCTTCTCTTAAGAAGGTTATTATACAGACGTAGTGAAAAACCTGATTAAAAATATTTAAAATTGTTTGAGTTATGCTGCGTGCCAATTTCAGAAAACGTGTTTTGAGAAAAACGCGTTTAAAGTTTGGAAATTTGGAGAAGTCGTTTGGTAGCAGTCACTAACGCTTGGTTAAAAGCTTAAAATATTTATGAAATAGACTTCGGTAACGTATAAAACTTTTTGTTCTGTATTTTAAAAGGTTCAAAGAATTTTTTAAGCTTATACAAAAAAATCAATTTTTTGAAATTTCTACAGTGGTGTTACCCCTTAAGTGACTGTTGTCAGAAATTCTGGATAACATAAGCCTCAAATATTTTCGAAGAAGTTTACAAAATATTTTTAATTTAAGGGGTTAGGGGTAGTCAGAATTTTCAAAAAATCGATTTTTTTTGCATTTTCTTAAAGTATAATGTTTTAAAAATATTGTGTAAAAATTTGAAGTGAATCCGACAAATACTTTTCAAGTTATTCAACAATTAACAAAGGGCGCTCGGCCGCTCCGGAGCCGATAGCAAAACTTTAAATGCGTTTTTCTCAAAACTATGTTTTTCAAACTGGTGAACACTGTAACTTAAAAACCGCTACGTAGATTTCAATAAAATTTATACAGCTTTTGAAAAACATAAAAAACTTGTGCCTGATCGAAGGATTTTTTTTTTTCAAAAATTTCGATTTTTTTTTAACAATTAACTGTTGGTTTTTTTTTCTAAAATCTGGAAAAAATTTTCTGAGGCCGCCATTTTGTTCATTTTGAAAAAAAAAAAAAGCTTCGATCAGGCACAAGATTATCTATTAATAAAACTAATTTTTCTTGTCCGATTGGTTTTAGATGAATCTGCAAGGACTTGTGATGTTCACCGCAAGGGACTTCTGGAGAAACGGGCTTCACACAAACAGCGATAACTTTTGCAATTATTAATTTTTTTTTTTTGAAATTTTGGTGAAGTCAAGTTAAAACATGATGTTTTTATGCTATGTTTTTATTTTTGTTAAATAAATTAATTAAGTAGCAAAAAAAAATTCGTGAAAATCATCATTTTTTCGGGCCTCTGACTACCCCTAACCCCTTAATTAAACCTAAATCTCGACTGTCGGCACTCATACGAGTACAAATAGTCTATCTAATGGAAGCGTGACCGGCAAAATTCCAACTTAGAGTTGCGTTATAACTGAATGGTTTCCAATAACAGGTGTTATTTTGATTTGATTATTGATTATTAACAATTTTTTATGGCCGAAATTGGATGGTATTGATCTGGACAACGTTTGTTTTCAACAAGACGGCGCTACGTGCCACACAAGCAACGAAACCACTGATCTTGTACGGGAAAAGTTTCCGGACCGTGTTATCTCTCGAAGAAGTGATCACAATTGGCCACTGAGATCTTGTGATTTAACACCTTGTGACTGTTTTTTCTTTGGGCCCCTGAAAGAGAAGGTCTACGCCAACAGCCCAGGGTCGATTCAAGACCGCAAAGATGGAATACGAGAGGCTATCGAGAACATAGGACAGCCACTTTGCAATTCGGCTATGGAAAATTTGATGAGAAGGATATTGTCCTGTAAGTGTGGTCGTGGTGCTCATTTGCCTGATGTTATTTTCCACAATTAACGGCCTACCTTTCTCTTTATAATAAAATACACATCCGATCATTTATATTAAAATATAGCATTTTTCTTTGAATATCAAAATAACACCTCTCATTGGATAACCCATTACAAAATATTTGTACGATTTGTTGGTTTTGTGAGAAATGTAGAAAGTGTACGTCGCTAGTACAAACTGAGTCCCGCACACCCTAATGGTCCAAAAATGTCACGTGCATCTGCAGTAAAATATCTGAAGAAGTTGAAGACGTTCATTAATAAGTAAATCCAATACTATACTGAAGATAAAAAAGTTGATAATCTTCCCGGTTGAGACCCTAAAAAAATACCTCACGAAAGTTTCTGGTCTTACTTTCATTGATCTGAAGCAGTTTTAAGAAAAAGTGATGAAAAGGTATTCTAAGACACGATTCGAAGATGTTTACAGAAGACCTCAAATTTGAGAACGCATTGAAAAAATCGCTCTCATTATATATTATTATTATTTATTTATTAAATTACAATTAAAATTACAAAGTAGTATGTTTACTAGGGTGGTCCAAAAATGCATGGGAAAAAATTTATATTAAAATTTTTATGCTGCCGCCCCCCAAAATAGTAAAGAATGAAAAATAAAAAGACCCGTATTTTTTTTTTTTTAATCAGACCATATTTAATGGTGCCGCCGGGGCTTTGAAATATCCCATGTATTTTGCATGGGAAAAAAATACTTTTTCGTAGATTTCATGTAAAAACCTGGAAAATGAATATATTTTAACCGGATAACTCAGTTTCTCTTCATAATTGGTCAGGGAATAACAACCAATTATGAAATAATTAATTTTTTTGTATTAACTATTTTTTATAGAACCCCAAAAAGCCCCCATAAAACGAAAATCTAAGAAAAAATCGAAAAACAATATTTTATATTACTTTTATGAATATGGATATTTCAAAGCCCCGGCGGCACCATTAAATATGGTCTGATTAAAAAAAAAAATACGGGTCTTTTTATTTTTCATTCTTTACTATTTTGGGGGGCGGCAGCATACAAATTTTTTTTTTTGGACCACCCTAATGTTTACAGCACTAGCTACCAGGGCTATCGGCTAAGTCATTACGTGAAATACTTAGTATTACTTATTGTATATTATATGCTTATATTTATTTTCATACTATACTTGTATAACCTAACGCAATACTTCACACACCTCAACCAAAAAGTCATTGTAACCCAACACTCCACACGCGAAACGCTTTTGAGGAAATACCAGAGCAGCGATTGGTGTTCCCGTGGGAAACGCCTACTCAGCAAAGTACTGATCACGTTGCAAGCACACGGGCTTAGCTTTTAGTCTTAGTATTAGAATTAAAATATTTTTAAGTTCAGTTGTAAAGAGATTATCAACCAATAAAGACCGGCCTCGTCCGGAACAATTTTTTTTATAAACCACCACGACCGGGTAGTTTAACTTATATTATATCTTAAATTAGATGCGCCATGTTCAAATGTTTTAAAAAGTTGAAAATGAGTTTTACGTTGGTTTCTGTTGCATTGGAGAGAATTTCAATTGGGTTTTTACTTGCAAAATATTGCGTGCGTAGATAAGAGATAGGGGTACAACTTAGAAAAGTATGACGCACACTTAGATCAGATGCGTTGCAGAAAGTATCATATATGATGGTGGTTGAGAATTCTTCAAAAGGTATTCATGTGTTAGAAGGCAGTGGCGTAACCTTAGTCGTATGTATAAAACATTTTTACATCCAGGTTGATGTTTTTGTTGGTAAGATGATCCCGTTCCCATGAAGATTCACTTCTTTGCACTGGTGTTTATAATTGGACCAATTACATTCTTGCCGTGAACCCATAGCTTTGGAGAATATATTTTTGATGGATTTTTGTCCGAACAGCATGTGGTAGTGGAGACACAATTTTAAATCATGTTTTGCTGGCTTGTCGGCATATTCTTTACCTGTAAAACCTGCATGGCTAGGCACCCACATGAGTCTTACTTTTGGTGACAGACTAATTAGTAGCTGCTGTAAACGGTATAGAGTAATACGAAATCTTTTTGCAGCTTTAAAGACCGATAGACTGTTCGTGAATATCACCGTTTTTTTTGTTGATGGCTTTAGTCACAGACAAAGTTGATAGTATACCCTCAAATATGGTTGCATAGTTCGGGAGGAGTCCACAGGTTACAGTGTCGCCAATACTGTTTGTTACAGCAAATGAGACTCCATCATCTTGTTTCGAGCCATCCGTGTATATGAAATTCAAATATGTAGGTGTTTGCATTTCTCTGATAAAATGCCAGCACCGGAGTATTCACTCCAACATTCAATGGCATTTCGAGCGCTATTGAAAGTATCTTGCATTTTTGTTGTGTTTTTGTGACTTCAAAATATGTATAAGTCATCGGCATTAGGCAATGCTTTACGTTATGTTTTTGGCTAAGCAATCGACTTACATCATCGAATGCTATCAGAAATAGTGTAACTGAGCGAGGTGACCCCTGGACCATTCTCTAACGGAAATATTGGTGATAAAGCATTATTAATTCTACACCGGAATTTTCTGTTGCTGAGGAAGAGCTTAATGAAGTTAAATATCTTCGGGCCAAGCTTCCATTTTTTGTAACTTTTTTAAGATAACCAATTTCGTCGAAAGCTTTAGTGAAATCAATAGTAAGAATAGAAGTGTGGTTTCTCGAGGATACATTTTTCGAGATATGGTGGTCGAGGAAGAGTACGACATCTAGAGTGCTTATACCAGGTTTAAATCCAGTTTGAAATGGAGATATTTTATGTTTTTCCTTCAGAAACCACATTAGCCTTGTCGATATTATCTTTTCCATAGTTTTACTGACACACGAAATAAGGCAAATCGGCCTGTAGTTAGCAATTGAACCAGGATCTTTATTAGGCTTTGCTATTGGAACAACGACAGCTGTTTTAAAGCTTTGGGGAATAACGCTAGAACTCAATATAGCGTTGTAAAATTTAATCAAACGTTCTTTAAAAATCTCAGGAGTGAAACGCAGCATTTGGTAATTTATATCATCAAGTCCTAGTGTAGTTCCACTCATTGTTTTAAGAACTGATTCTAATTCATAGAAGGTAATTGCATGTTCAAGGTGAATGACCAAACTGTCTATGAAGTCGTCAGGGTGCGCGTGCGAAGTATTTTTAGATTGGTCAATGAATTGTGAAATGGCCAAAATCGCGTAAGCGGTTATCGCGCCAATTAAGAAGAATGAATTGTGAAGGAAAGCTCGATGTAAGCGATGCCTCGGAAATGTACCTGGCGACGTCTATGCAGATGTCCGATGGGTCGGAAAAAACCTTACTATTGGAAGTTATTGACTAAGGGATTTTCATTGTATATGTACCTGTAAGCGTCTTTATTCTTTTCCAAATGCTTCCGGGTGGGTGAAGAATTTGGGTTTAAATTTTTTGTGAATTCTTTAAAACTCTTACGTTTAGCAAGTCGTTTTTCTTTGTTTAATCTGGCATTTTTTATATGTTAAGTGTGAAAGTGCAGGGTGACTTTTTGCAGAGCGTTGAGCTCGAGTGCCCCCCTAGGGACTCTCCTTGAAGCTGTGCAGGAGTGAGCTAATGGGATAGAAGAACTTGCTGCTTCGAGTAAGGATTTTTGAATCGTGACTGCTTCTTTGTTGATATTTTGGGCATCAAATGCTAGTAGGCGCTTCGTAAGCAATATTTCTTGATACTTATTCCAATGGCCTTTGCTGTGTTATACTTTTTGGTTTTGTTGCAGCAAGAGGAGTTTGTGGGGCATAGATTGATAGAGCATATTATGGGGAAATGATCGCTGTTGTGCAGATTATCTAAGGTGGACCATGAGGCGAGCGGAAGTAGTTGCGGGGAACATATTATTAGGTCTATGTGCGTGAAGGTTTTGTGTGTAGGAAAGTGAGTTGGGCTATTGTTGTTTAGAATTGCTAAATTGGAATGAAGTATGAAGTCTTCGACTATAGTGCCTCTGCGATTGGCCATTGGTGAGCCCCATAGTGGACTCCAGCTATTTAAATCTCCACAGAGAACAACAGGAGTGGTAATGTTAGATAATAACTGAATTAAATCTGAATCTGAAAAGACTTGGGCTGGAGGGATATATAGAGAAAAAACAGTTATGGGAGTTTTTAGATTAATTTCAACTGCCACTACTGACAGATTAGATTTAATGGATTTGAATTTATGTGGGATGCTTTTATGGACTATTATTCCAGAACCTTGCTTAGCATAATTAAAGTGGGAGAAGTTGTGAAAATAAGTTGAGTATTGTTTAGGAGGGTATGGTGTAGAGATATGTCTCAAGTGGATGCAAATTAAGTGGTTGCGGTTTTTGATCAAAGTTTCTAATTATATGTAGTTGTTAAAATATCTCTTCATATTCCATTGAAGAATATTAAGGATCATTAACGATATTTATAGTGGTTACCTTTTGTACTATTCAGGTTATTTTAGAGTAAAATAACCTATGGTACGGGTTCTTCGTGGACGCTCTTGAGGATGTCTGTATAAGTTTCTGTAGTCAATATATACATAGTAGTCTTTAGGATTGAATCTACATATTCCAAGTGCTCATAAGAGATAGTTATAAGAGATTGTTTGTCTGTTGGATGAAAGAGATGTGGCGTTTTTTGAAGAGCATGTAGTAGCAATGTTGTGTTCGTTATTGAGTAAAGAGAAGTTGGGTGTTGAATTGATAGAGCTACGTACGGAAGGAGATTGGGGAGTTATGCTGAAAACAGTGAACGACGTAAACGCAGTCCCCTGTCAGCTATTACGATCAAACTAATGAGAACCCCATGTAAATGAAAAATTCTTTACTTCCGTATCGTAGTATAGTAAATTTTATTTCACGATATTTAAAAATTCCCGTAATACCCTGTCAGCTGATTGCTCTCTCACCACACAGCGTTGCCAAGCAGTACATTTCGAAATCATTTACAAAATAAATTTAGAAACATTATAATTTTTATTAAAATAACTTAAAAACACTGTTGAATAATGTTAATTATAGGTAGATAAATGAACTATTTGCATTTGTTGGTTTTTGGCTTTGGTTTATTAAACAATGAAAAATTGTAACAGATAACGCGGATGTGTGAAAAAGTGTGTAAGCAAACACATACACACACAAACCGATGTATTATTGTGTAAATATGTTATTAAAAGAACGCAGTTGTTCTCGCGGGATGAGTTTTTGTGCTCGTTAGGGGCTACGGCAAGAGACTGCGTACGTTTTTCACTGTTTTCAGCATAAGCTGACGTCAGAGTAAAGTAACTGTTTTTTAAGACGCCACCTCCAGTACTCAATTCGCCTTGACACAGAGCACGCTTTCTGGGTCTAACGTTAGATGCAAGGCGAATTTATTACAGGTGACAGCAACCACATGTAAGCAAAACCCTACATGTATTTGTTGTTGTCTTTGGTCCTAGCATCACGTCAAAATCAGCTGTTTGTTTTCAGGCCGATTTGCTTGTGAAATGTAAAAAAAAGTGATTAAAGCTTCGCTTTTAAATTGCTTAGTGTGAATTGTAAGTTCTTGTAGATATGAAAGAAATCATCTGCGTTTGCGGTATTTCAATTATTTACAGATATTTCAGAATTTGCCACGTGCATGCATAAGGTGAAATTGAATGTAGAGAGCGAAGTTTGGACACGGAAAAGTTTAAAATAGAGAATTAAAGTCTCACCACGTACAGAAAGTAATGTATGTAATATTGCGCTCAATTGTATTTGTATCACATTTTTAATTTGCAATTTTTACATGTGTAATTCTATATCCTCATGGAATATTGATGGCTGTCAGAACTCCACCTTGGCTACTAATGACTATGATGACTTCATACTAAATACTGTTGAGAGGCGCATACCATATTGCATAAAAATGTTTGCTTCATGTTTTTTGTGGAAAATCATTATATAGCCATTGCGGTATAAAAGCGTTGAGACTTACAACACGTTCACATATAAGTAGATGATCTACTTTTTCGCGCTTAATTCAAAATCCGTAATGAATAGATAATAAAGATACTGCTTCACATACAACCCTGTGTTTTCTGTGTTATCAATAATTATTATTACGAATGTGAGCAGAAACATCAAGGTAAAAACTAAATAAAATGGTCGCCGGCAAAGAAAACTGATTTGTAAACATCATTTTAGTTAAATGTTTGTTAAATATTAATAATTATGCATTCATGTTACAGAAAAAAGCATATGTTCATAAACGCTTTGTTCTCTTATTACTTATTATAAAATGTAATAACGAGTTTCGCATGTGGATTGCTGCCATAATTTTTTGCAACCTCAGTAAAATTCGCATACGGATTTTCCCCAACTGTTTATTATTAGCAGCCAATTGCGCAATTAAATTAGCTATTCCTTCTCCTTGTATTTCGTTAGTAATAATTAAAGAAACCAAAAACACCGAAATATTCCACCAAAATAATATCCAAGAAGAAAAACCGCTCAAAGCAGTATTGACAGCTGATTGTTAAATTGACAGGTAATCTGCCATATGTGAACGGGTAGATTAATTTGGTGGATTTATAGGTGATTCATGCATATGTGAACGTACTATTAGCAGCTTGTTTGCTATATATTTACGTACGCTAGTAGAATTTTCTAACTCATAATCACAAATGAGTTTTTGTAACAGTGACCAGGCCATATTGGTTGCTTTATTGCGATGAGGCAAATCAAAATTATAGAAAAAAATTATATAGCAAAGAAAATGTTTGTATAGAAACTGCTTTTTCTCACCAGCCATTTCATTTTCTTGTGACCACACTCATGCTTCATTAGAGCTTTCCTTGGTAATGTGGCGTACCCATATGGGAAGAGGTGATAATCCGAAGCCAGAAAAGCAGCTTCAATGCAGCAGTATATAAACCACCACCAGATAAAATTATTGCCAATTCTTGTGGACCCGCATTAATAAATCTGTGTACGTCTTTTCGATAATCAGCGAATGATGCTTTGTATGATGTTTTAATTTTCAATACAAAAAATATATGCACTTTCTTACTTTACTGTAGTGTTTCGACGGATAGTTTCCGTGTTATCACCTACTAATACTTCACTGAACAGCTGCTTTATTTGACACTAAAACACAAATTGAATTGGATTAGAAAACATGTTTAAAAGCATTACTTTAATAGGGTCTGCTGACTATTCAAAGATTTATTTTAATGAACTTTTTGTAGCCCATTATCGTCTGTTTCGCTTTCTTGATTTTCAACCGCTTGTTGAGATTGCGTATGCGGATGAAAATCCTGCATTTGAAAAAAGCCGTTTCACATATTTTGGAAGTTCAACCTCCATGCTCCTATCAACCAAATGCTGACGGATAGTTTTACGGTGTGTTATGTCTGGCCCATTCACATTTTTGAACACAATTTTTCATTTTGGTATATATTATTTAAACAATATTTAGATGATTTCAATTCAAATTTAAAACTTTCAACGTACAATCACAAATGTAAACATATGAATGTAAACATACCAATGACAAAAGCAAACAAAGCATATCATTTTGACGTAAACCATATCTACGGCGAAAAATTCAGCTGGGTGATTGCTGTCACCTATAATAAATCCACCTTGTTTAGATAGGTTAAATGAAAACGACAGGTGATAAGTGACTACAACGCACTGACAGGGTTTAGTAAGCTGCTACAACAACAGAACTCGCCAGAAGAAACGAGCTACCAGATCTGGAAATTAAGATAGTTATTAAACACATGTATATTATCAGAGGTGCATGCGCATAGGGTGTTCAGTTGGAAATGAAACTTGTAAGCGAATAAACGAAAAGTAATAAAGTGATTAAGTCTTAAGGTGAAAGTGCTCTTCTAAAGTAAAGCAGTTAATTGTGGGCATTAAAGTAAAGCAAGTGGTGTTGCCATTAATTTGTGAATTTTATTTTACTGTACAGGGATCACAGATTGATTTGAATTTTATGGTAAGAAAACTCGTAACAATTGGGGTCAGAAGTGGGATGGCTGAATAATTCCCAAGAGCAGCATCGCACGCAGCTCTGCTTATATATATATATATATATATATATATATATATATATATATATAATAGGACTATGGTTAAGTTCGTGCGGTTTTTTTTCGAAATTTGAAACTTTATTGACGTAAAATGGTTACAAATTTAATATTCAAAGTATTGTCCATCGCTTACTACTACTTTTTCCCATCTTTCTGGCAATTCACGGATTCCCTTTGTGAAAAATTCGGTCGGTTTTGCCGCAATCCACGAATCGATCCATTTTTTGACTTCATCGTAATTACGGAAGTGCTGGTCAGCCAGGCCATGTTGCATCGATCGGAAGAGATAGTAATCGGATGGCGCAAGGTCTGGACTATACGGCGGGTGGGGTAGGACATCCCATTTGAGCGTTTCTAAGTATGTTTTGACCACTTGTGCAACATGTGGCCGAGCATTGTCATGTTGCAAAATAACTTTGTCGTGTCTATCGGCGTATTGCGGCCGTTTTTCTCGCAGTGCTCGGCTCTAACGCATCAATTGTCGTCGGTA
The DNA here is from genome assembly GCF_027943255.1 of Anastrepha obliqua. NCBI lineage: Eukaryota > Metazoa > Arthropoda > Insecta > Diptera > Tephritidae > Anastrepha > Anastrepha obliqua. Next base: position 83,800,358 of record NC_072895.1, on the reverse strand, counting down.
GACATCCCCCGTAATCGTTTCATTCGGTTTCAGTAGCTCATAATACACAACACCCAGCTGGTCCCACCAGATACACAGCATAACCTTCAGGCCATGAATATTCTGCGCCGACGTCGATGTTGAAGCATGGCCAGGGTATCCATACGTTGCCCGACGTTTTGGATTGTCGTAATGGACCCACTTTTCATCGCCAGTCACAATTCGATGCAAAAAACCCTTTCTTTTGTGCCGTTGAAGCAGTTGTTCGCATGCCATAAAACGGCGTTCAACGTCTCTTGGCTTCAATTCATACGGCACCCAATGGCCTACCTTTCGGATCATTCCCATGGCTTTTAAACGTTTGGAAATGGTTGATTGATCAACTCCCAAAGTTTTTGCAACCTCTTCTTGCGTTTGAGCCGGATCTTGATCGAGCAATTCCTCCAATTCGGTATCCATGAACTTTGGCGGCGCACCCTCGCGTTCTTCGTCTTCCAAGCCAAAATCACCACTTTTAAAGCGTGCAAACCACTTCTGGCACGTTCGCTCAGCTAGAGCATGCTCACCATAAACTTCCACCAAGATACGATGACTTTCGGCTGCTTTTTTCTTCATATTAAAAAATTCCCCGCAAAAACACATTATTTGGCACGAAATTCGACATTTTCAAGTGTGGTAAAAATATTGTTGTTTACGCTTCAAATAAAAAACTTATACTGACGTTTGTGCCTTACGACAGTAGCTCTCCAATGAATGTTTGGAAATGTGGATCGATGGAATAATAATCAAGTTACGCCATCTGTTGTAAAACCGCAAGGAACTTATTCATAGTCCTATTATATATAATATATATAACTATCGTAATTTTCAAATCTGGCAGCTCGTATCTTCTGGCTATCTGGTGTTAGGCGAACTCATGTTTTTGTTTTAGTATCTCATTCGCGCGGTATTGCCACAATTTCAAGTCGGTTCGCGAATATTAGATTTTTAGTGTCAAAGTTATGAAACACAGCGATTTCGTGCGTTATTGAATGAGTAATTAGAGTTACAATTAGCAATTTTAAAGAATTATTTTTTATTATTAGTTTTTCGAGGGTTTAAAAAGGGAACGTCCCGTTTTTATAATAAAACATAAACAGTTTGGGCCCCTGAACCGTAAACTAGATAAATATCTGCACAACAAATAATAGTCATTAAAAGCAAAGAACAAGATAGAGAGCTGCGCGAAAACAGTATTACTCGCGAATTACTTAGAGTACGAAATATGTATCGTGGTAACATAGCTTTAAAACGAATTACGTGACGTGGGAACATAGCATTAGATTCGGCTTGACAATGCGCTTAAAATCTATCGGTTAGAATCGATTTTTTGATGTATTTTACCGATTTTTAGGTGGTCGTCGCTGGATACTCATTTTCATTTCTAAAATGGACGTCAAACATTAGTAATCATTTTTTGATTAAGTAGCCAACGTTTTTAATTAAATTTTTAATAATTTAAAGAGAAGGCTGTATTGAAAAGAAAGTGGTGAAGACGTGATTTTAAAACGTACGTAATGGAAATACACATAAATCTATTTCTTAAAACATTTGGAACGTGTGAAAATAGTGCGTCTGCCTACAAAGCGAAAAATATATGCATCGGTTGCATACGTCGGGTCGATATGGGTTTATTTCTGTTCGTGTTCTCTATTTCTTTGTGTCGGTGTATAATAACCGCGGGTGTATACAAAGTATTACTTGCATATCTGTATGCAATCAGGGTCATTAAAATAGTAACTAACCGGTGATTTGTGCATACAAATAATAATAATTGGTATTTAAAGAAGCCCAGTGTGCAAAGTAACAGGGAAGTGTGTGTGGCGAAGCCAACTTGTTCGTAATATCGCCGATGTCGCTGGGAGCGTATTTTTAGTGATGTGGCAGTTGCTGGACGATATTCGTATCCGGTTACTTTGTCAAACTAATGTCTCAATTGATAAACTGAAGAATCTCGGACAATATCTGGTCTTCAGGAGAATTGCGCACCCAATTTTGTGATGACAATAGTCTCCTAACGATATAGCCGGTTAAACGTTCCGCGAATCCGACATTTTTTTTTTACCGGGATTCATTTGCACAAAACCGCGGTGCTACTCGTATTGGCTTCGTTGCGTTGTTTCTCGGTATGGAATCGGTATTCCATTCGCAAGGCTCTCGTTGTCGATGGATGTCGCTTTCTGACAGCAACTGCTTTTAGGGAACTACTTTAAATGCACTCAGTTTAACTTAAATAAAAAATCTTTAAACTTAGAAGTGAAACAATCATTGTTGAAATTATATGTTTTTTCCCCCCTTTTGTTAACAAAACTTTTGTTTGCATACCCCTGCTTTCACCCACTAATATAATTGAGAAAAAATTAAAATATTAAACAAATAATTTGCATTGCTTGTTTAAAGTGCTGTTCACTCATCTTTTATTAAAATATTTCCTTGCAGCTTTTTTGTGTAAGTGCTTAAGTGCGCGTTCTTGCTAAAAGCGTTTAATCTTGAATTAGTTGGGTATAGACCAACATCGGTTTAACGCGCGTTATAAACGTTGAAAGCTCGTAAAAACGACATCTTTGACGTTCGCAATATAGTTTCGATTATTGATCCTCGTCTTTTAGCATTTGTTGATCCTCAGTTGATCGCTTCTGTTATACCGCTTGAATTACACCATGTCGACGTCACGCAGACGTGGCGAATTAAATCCTAAACTTCACATGGATAGGCAACCTACAGTTGCCCGCATCACAGGTATATTTATCTTCCTTCTTATTTGTATGGTCTGCAAAGGATTAAGTTCTTTGAAAAAGTCCTAAAAACATATCGTAGTCTGGCAAACAGGAAAATGTCATGCCCCTATTAAATTATCGTGCGACATAACGAACATAATTTTTGTTTTATTTTCTGCTACGTACAGATCCATCGCTTCCTGCTGGAAAACGTAGGGAAATAGATAACGTCATGAAAAAAGCTCGCGCAAACACCAATGATTACTGGGATAAGAAGTTACTCGAAGTAGAGGAAAAGGATCCAAATCGTTGGCGACATACCGGTTATAAGAAAATGTATATCCAAGGTGATAGCAGCTCCGGAGAAAGTGATCGTGATGGTGGTTTTCGTTATAATTCTTCGTCTGGTGGTCCAATCGGTGGACCTGGTGGGGGTGGTCCACCAACTTCCGGTCGGTATGGTCGTTCGCGCTCTCCGCACTCACGCAGTCGGTCGCGTTTGAGAAAATCTCCCCCTATGTCGCCACCAATGCGTCGTCGATCGCCGCCTATGGATATGGGTGGACGACGTATGTCCCCACCATCCATAGATGGCATGCGCGGTCGTCCTCGTTCGCCACCACCACGAGGTGGAATACCCCCGCGTTCCCCTTCTGATATGGGTCGCGGTCGTATGCCTTTATTTGGGGGTAGTGGTGTTGGAAATAATCGGCCGCGTTCGCCACCCGAGCCACCGATGCGCCGCAAGTCGTCGCGTTCGCCATTAGGTAGACGTCGGTCACCGCCTAACATAAATCGCAGACGCTCATCCCCACCAGCAGGACCTAATAAACGTGGACAAATATTGCCGCGCTCTAAGCGGCCACCGTCTCCGCCGCCGAGGGTAAGTTTACCTTTAAGGAGTTATTCTATTAGCTTCATTTTAAATTTAATCTAAAACAAATTTCGAAAATATGTAACTGCAATCATATCAATATATTCTCATTTCAGAATTCGTGCCGGTCGCGGTCGAACAGCTCTGTAAGCAGTTGTACGGATGATTCTTGTTCGGTGTGTTCACCAAAACATCATCATAGATCACGGTATGGAAATGGCATTTCTTAAAATACATATTTTGGCTTTATTAACTGATTTAATTTGCAGGTCTCACTCCATGCCGCGTTCGCGTATACCAGGTGGGCCCCGGTCTCCACCGCCAAAGGCTTCGTCGCGTTCCATACCATACCGTGGAAGTCAACAACCTCCAAATGGTCACACTTCGTCGCGTATGCATGCTCGTCCAACTACACCGCCTCCACCGAACGTGCGTACTGTAGATAAATATCGGGATGAAAAAATACGTCGGTATAGTCATGACCGCAGTATCGATCGCGTACCATCTGACGGGCGTCTAAAACTTGCACGTTCAGGTCGGCATTCGCCAGTCGAGGATCCACGAGTCAAAAACCGTCCTCCGGAGCCACCAGAGCCTGCTTCGTCGTCTGCGACAACATCTGCTGTTTCTAAGAAAAAGAAAAAGGACAGAGAAGTAAGCATTCCTTAAGAATATTAATGGAAATTTAAAGAAAATTGTTTGTGTATAATAATTATGTATGTATGTTTTTTAGCTACGCACGCGTATAAAAATAGAAGGAGAAAAACGAAAGAAGCATTCATCCTCGGAATCTGAAGACTCGGGTGGCTCGGATAGTGACAGTTCATTGCCTACTTTTATTGCCGCCACCGGACTAACACTTTCTGAACGCTTTGGTAAAATGGCTCAATGGAGTATTGATCGTAGCAATATGGAAAACATGCGCATTACCAAAGACTCCACCGGGGGAGCTTTAAAAGTTATGATAGAAGAGGGACTCGAGTCTCCGCCGCGTCGATACTCGTATTCACCAGCACCGGCTGGTCATTTTCCGGAAGAACTTGCAACAACAGCACCGTCGGGCATGCTGTCGTGGGATGATGTACGCGTCCGTTACGAATACTACAAAAGTCGTGGGTATTTGCGCGATTTAGACTTGAAGGTACTAGAAACCAGCTAATATTTAATAAATGGAAATTTTAATCATACTATTATATTCTTCAGGATTACATAAAGTGGGAAGAATGGTGGTATAAATACCAAGAATGGTTGAAACAAGAACGCTACTATGAGTATTGGGAACGTCAGCAAATGGCACGTCGCCGACGTAAGAAGCTACCTATAACGCAGCGCCTAAATTAGGTACTCATTTTTGTATTCATTCGTTTATCACAGATTAAGAAGTTGTTTTAGAACTTGTAACGTGCACACGATTACGCATAAATCATCATAAACAGAAGGTAACTTGAATGATGAAGTTGCTTTTCATTGTGGTGTCAACTGCGTTTTTTCTCATTTACATACCTATATTGAACAATTGATATGTGTAAAATAATAATTATATACGTAAGTAACTTATAAAATACACTAAGTGTTCAACTTCGCAATTGGTTTATAATTGTGCTGAAGTTGTTGCTTTGACAAATATTATTATGTGTATTATAAACTGTAATAGTCGTAAATAAACCAGGAACAATTATCAAAATTTCATATTTTTTTGTGTTTTTGATTTGGTGGCAAAAAGTTGCATTTTTATGACTGTGGGGTATGCCTCACAGGGGCAGGCCGAATTTATGTCCAGTCAAGTGCAGCCTTTTCAGCAGTATTGCCTAATATTGCAACAATATGCAATATTTTGAATAGCTTAAAGGTATCTTTATAAAGCCATTTACATAATTGTTATATCAGATTTCGCAATATAAAATTCTTCTTATTCCCAATTGGCTTGGTAACCGCTTATGCGATCTCGGCCGAGTTTAAGGGGTTATACGCAGTTATGACTTTCAAAAAAATCGATTTTTTTTATTGCATTTTTGTAATGTACATATATTCAAAAGTATACGCACGAAATTTGAAGTAGATCTAAGCAATACTTTCGGAGTTATACCTAAATATGTAGAGATGCCTCGGCACGTTTTAAGGTAGGTATTGAAACTTTAAACGTGTTTTTTTCAAAACGGCATTTTTAAAGTCGGTGTACACGATATCTCGAAAACGGCTTGTTTGATCGGTCAACCGTTTTAACTCAATCTTTAAAGATACATTTTCTAGTAATTAATCGTTCCTTCTGTAAATCTGATACTTATTTTCCATTTTATAATCAATTTACGGCCAAATTTTAACGTAAAAATCGAAATCATTTCTTTTAAAAGCTGCCATTTTGTGAAAATTCACTATTTTGATTAGCCGAACGATTAATTACTAGATAATCTAATATATTAACAAAATTTGTTTGGTTTTTTGATTTCAGATAATCCAATCCTGAGTTACGATGTACACCGTAAATCGTCTTTTTTTAAAGGAGGTTCCAGAAATCGCCTGCAGCGCGCTCTATAATCAACATTTTCATAAATAAAAAATTTTGTTACGTTCTTGAAGGATGCTTTTATAACCGCCAAACATTTTCAAATTAAAATATTCTGAAGTTTCTTCAGGATAAATCCTTGACAACCCGTCTTTTATTTGCTTCATAACTGCGTATAACCCCTTAACAAAGCGCGCCAGTCGTATCTTACTCGTGTTAACGGGCGCCAGTTGGATATACCAAGGCCTTCCTCATCCTCTGCTACTACCAGCTGGTACCGCATCGAATACTTTAAGAACCGGAGCGTTTGTATCCATTCGGACGACATGACTCAGCCAACTTATCCGCTAGATCTTTATTCCCCGCGCTATGTCTATATAAAATTACAACACGCAAAACTATATTTGATGAAAAATACTCGTTATATGTTAGATGGCAAAACAGAGAGAACCCTTTGAAGGAATTTTCAATCACAAAACATAATAATCGATAATCACAATTTGTCCATGTCTCTAGAGAGTTGAAATGGCGGAGAAGTGAGTTGTTGATTGCCGACATTAGATTGAGTAAAGTATGCAAAAAATTTTCATCTTTGTTTTAGAGAAGATTACGATCCCTATGAGCATCGGGAGGTAGCTCATCCAATTAGGTAACATTAAAAACATGAAATTTTACGTACGAAATACAATTTTTATTTTTTACAGCAATTTTGGTGCTTTTCTAAACGTCATTAAAGCTATAATTGGCACTGGTATCCTAGCTGCTCCTATGGCTTTTAGAAATGCAGGTTACCTACCTGCTATAATTAGCAGTATTTTGATAGGACTCATCGTAATCTACTCAAAATTAATTTTGGTAAATGAGCCTCATTATTGCGGAAGTAAGCTGAATGCCATATACATTTTTTATATTTAGTAGCTAAGTGGAATGTATGAACTGGCCAGGCGGAAGCGTGTACCATTATTACCGTATGGTGAAGCGATGATGATTGGAGTGACAGAAGGTCCTCCTTTTTTTCGTTGGTTGCGCTTCTTTCTAAAGTGAGTTGACTCATAAAGTTACTATTATGGAAGATGCTATGTTTTTTTTTTATTTCTAGCGATCTCGTCAAGACAATGCTTTTCGTGAATCACTTCGGAGCCTGCGCCGTTTATGTTATTTTTATAGCGAATTGCATGAAGGATTTTGGTGATTACTACTGGGAGGAACACGATAATCGCATTTATATGGCAATGGAAATTGTGCCACTGTGCTTGATCTTTTGTATACCGAGCCTGAAAGCGTTGGTTCCATTTGTACTCGTTGCGAATATCGCGCTCATATTTGGTAAGAAATTATACTATACTGAACTTGTGTATACTCACGCTTTTATATTTTCAAATCAGGTTTCGCCATAATTTTCTATTACATATTCTCGGATATGACGGCATTTTCGGAGATGACTAGCTTTCAGGACATTCATTTATATCCTTTATTCTTTGGAGCTACAATGTTCGGTTTCGATGCACCGGGATTGGTTGTTTTCTACATTTAAAACAGCATGACATGATATAAAATCGATAGTATTTCTTGCAGATAGTTTCTATAGAGGCAAATGCGAAAAATCCTGCAGATTTCCGTAGCATATGTGGCGTCTTTATGCAAGCCATGTTAATAATTATAACAATGCAAACAGCTTTTGCTTTCTTTGGCTATTGGAGATATGGTGAACAAATTGCCTCGACTATTCTACACAATTTGCCCTTTAATGCAGCGTTAGTGAACTAGACTAAAGATACATAAATATGAATTTACTCGCATATATTATTCCTGGTGTTTTCAGGTTGGCTGCAATGGCTCGTATAATTTTTGCCTTTAGTATTTTTGTTTCCATTCCTCTGCAAGGATATGTTCCTATCGACATTGTGTGGAATAATTGGTTGAAAGCAAAGGTAGCAGAAAAGAGATCTTTTGCTCTGGAAATGGTGTTTCGTATTGCAATCGCCGTCTCTACAGGCAAATAACAATTATAACAAGATGACCATTTTTATACGTCAGTTGCGAATTACGTTTGTATTTCTTTATAGTGCTAATTGGTATCGCCTGTCCTAAATTGACTCTAGTTCTCTCGTTAATGGGCGCACTTTGTATGTCTTGCCTGGGATTAATACTGCCTGCCATTTTAGATATTTGTGTCAAGTACGAAACTGGTTATGGCCCATTAAAATTGTATCTCCTACTGAGCACGCTTTCAGTATTTATAGGCATCGTTGGCGCAGTAGCTGGTACATATGTGGCTATACACGAGTGGATTCTTATGTATACCGATAGAAAGCATATGTATACAGATATAAAGTGAAAAATACATTTAATAAATTTGGATTTATTTGAATTTTATTTTTTTATAAAAAATCTGCTTTAATTTCATTGCTTTTTAAAACGTTTCAATTTGCTGGTATTGTGGGATTCGCATGTGTATGTGTGATAGACTTTGGTATACATGTGATAATATTAATATAATATGTTTAGATTTAAAATAGTAAATAACTAAACCTTAAAACTGATTTCTCACGCCAGTTGGTTCTACCGACGACTACCGCTACCACTCCAGCAGCATTTCTCAAACATTTAGGGGCATGTTTACACCAACCCATTTCTAATTAATACGATTGCTTATTAATTACATCAATTGCGAACAAAAGCAATTTCGAAACCATTTTTAATGGCTCGATCTTTGTTTTTTAAATACCATTTCATACGCATAAGTACTAATACCTATATCTCTTACCAAAAGGACATATACATATGTGTATTTTGTAACAAATATTTAAGCAAGTTACTTAATATTAATTTCAATTTACAAATTCTTTTTTCCTAGCAAATGATTTATTAATTCAAAATCTCGCAATAACAGTGTAACTCGACCCGAATGCTGCGTCAATAAATATGCATCTTCAAAACGATTTTCGATATACTTTTCTGTTGCTACTTGTAGGGCCTCCAGGGCTATAGCCGTTATACGAGTCACATTGCTTGATAACTTCATCATAATTTCGCTTACAACTCGACAAAAACAACGGCGTGGTATCATGAAATCTGTTCTATTCAGAAGTTTTCTTATTTCTTTGCGGGCAGGAAATCTTTGTTTGCGACGATTTCTGACCGTTGATGGCCTCGGGGTACTTGAAATTCGAACAGGTTGTAATGTTCTTTTTTGTACGCTAGATGATTGTACCCCAGACGCTCCTTCAACCCGTCGAAATTCAGCGGTTGCCGTTGGTCCGCACGATTTTCGAGTCCTTCGCCTGTCTCTGAAACTGCTGGTGAACTCCAAATTATAATCAGTTAAATTTTCATCAAACGACGGTGCAAGAAAAGTACTATTTGAGGTGAAACTCGTATCTGTCTCGCCAAGCGAGGCTTGTATACTTTCCCTCGACGAAGCTGTACGGGATTTTGATTGAGGTTCTACTGGTCGCATGGTAAAATTGCTTTTTTAAGAAAATAACAAAGTAAAGTATAAAAAACAAAAAAAAATCTTTCAGTTTAGTACTGAATAATGCGCGGCTTTATAAACAAACTAACGGAATGGTAGAAGGTTACCACAATTTTTGATTTTTATAGTTGCCATCCGCAAATATTTTCTTTAATATATTTTCTTAAATATTTTTTAATATTTTTCTTAATTTTAATGTGTTTCAAAAATATTTCATATAGAAATAAAAAAGTACGTTCACATGTGCAGTAATTAGCAATAAGTCCACAAAATCAATCTACCTGTTCGCATATGGCAGATTACTTGCAAAATTGACAATCAGCTGTCAAACCTGCTTTGGAAGGAATTTTTAATAAAAATAGCTTTGGTGGAATATTTCGGTGTTTTTGGTTTCTTTAATTATTACTAACGAAATACAAGGAGAAGGAATAGCTAATTTAATTGCGCAATTGGCTGCTTAACAATTGGAGGAACTCCGTCAACGACGTTTACAAGGTTTCAAAAAATTATGGCAGCAATACGCATTCGAAATTCGATTTTACTTTTTATAATAAGTAATAAGAGAACGAAGCGTTTATGGACACACGCTTTTTTCTATTATATGAATACATAGTTAATAATAACTAACAAAAATTATAATTATGTCTACAAACCTGTTTTCTTTGTCGACATCCATTTTTTTTATTTTTTTTTTATCTATAATCTAATAATCTAGGATTATTTTATTATCTCAGATTTCGAGAGAGAAATTTTGTATGGGTAATCCCGCTTTATAATTACGGATTGAGAGTTAAGCACGAAAAAGTATATAATCTGCTTATATAAGAACGTATTACAAGCTGAGCTATTCAATTTTTTCTTGCATGTTGTAGACGCTTTCCACTTTGTTTAACTCAGTTATTTAAAATCATCTATCTACGGTGTAGGAAATGTTTTGCAGTTGTTACTCATAACTAGGGAGCATATGATTATCTCCCAGCGGCTTTGTGAATGAGTGAGAACTTTTAAACAATATAGTTTTGTTCATAATGTCAGCATCGCAGGTAATGCATGTTGTTGTTGTTGTTGCCGCATAAATATTCCCCATATTTACATACGGGGAATGCTGTTGGAGTGACAGTCCATGGCCGAATTTAAATCCGGGTCGTTTCGGTAACGTAGAACCGACTATCGTGGAAACGGCAGGTAATGTATAATGTAGCTGGGATTAAAGAACGATGGAATAGATCACGCCATCTACAGGAAATAAACAAACGAAAAGAAGAAGAATAAACGAACGTAATTGAAAAGCCACGAATGATAGAACACAACGTTCACTCAAAAATTGAACGTACATATAATTGCACACGGAGGTTGTTTATTTTCTGTACTGACGTCACTTATTTGCGAAGTTCACCAAGAACTATTAAAAACCAAAAATTAAAATTGCATTCGAAATGGTCATCATTTGACAAGCCTTCAAACGATTAGGCCATTCAGCTATTGCAGCACGCACGGTTTCTATGGATATTGACGACGCTGTTCCAACCAAAGATTGTTTGAGTCTCTCGAAATTTCCCTGAGGTCTTCGACAGGCCATGTTTTCCAATTCAGACCACAAATTGTGGTCCAATGGATTCAGATCTGGACTTCCAGATGGCCAATCTTCCAAACTTCTGCGGCTACGAACCCTGGAATATTGTTTTTTTGCACCGGCTGGGTGGTTTTCTCCTTATGAGCTAGACCGAAATCTTACTGGATGATCCAACGCTCTCCATTGAAGAGAGTACTGCTCAACTTCTTCACCACGCGTTTTGAGCCATCTTTCTGGTACACTTTTGCACCGGCTTCGCTGAACCCTTGAAAAAAACATTTTTTGCGTCTTTAGAAGTTTTAGCATAGATTTTGTCGTTTTGCTAATTAAAAACTTCTTCTACAGTGAAAAATTTCTCATCTGTGAAAATAATATTTTGACCAGGTGTCACCCAAGAAGTTGCCTGCATCTGTCGTTTCTAATTTTCTTCAAGCGCGTTGTCAAAAGATGACCAGTTGAACGACGGAAGGCTTTCATGTGGAGATCATCTCTAATTACTCTTAACATGGGTCTGGTTGACACATTCATTTCCCTGTACATAATTTTTTGTTTTCTAAGGGGACTTCTGCGAATTCTTTCTCGAACGGCCTTTATAGCTGCACTGAGCAGAATTTCTTCACGTGCATACGTGCATTATAAATTTTTCACAGAATTCATGGCAAGACTAAGTATATCTTATAAAAGCTTAAAAGCTAAATTTGAAATAAATCGCACTGACCCTTCTGACGACGCGAACACATATAAATATATTATAATTGAATTTACTTTAAAAGGCACGTACAGGTTTGATAGATTTCTGTTTGATGCGAAAAACTATAAAAGTTTAATTCTTGCCCTTCGCATTCTGAAAAAAAAAATCTAACCATGAATTAAATAACTATTAATAATTAATTAAATAACTATGATAAAATATGTGCAGTACCTTCATCAAACAATAATATTACATTATAATATAGTAATAAACAATTTAACAAACTTACCTTTTAATATTTTCACAGATGTTGCCCTGATATATAGAATACAGAAGGTGTTGCCTTCTGAAACCCGCTGTTATGACAACCTTAACGTCATCTTTTTAAATAAACAAGCAAAAGGAAACTACCTTACTTGTTTGTGAATATGAGCTTTTGCTAATAAATACAAAAGAAATAAACGGAAGGGTTGTTTCTTTATTTCACTGTAATAAATTCAAATATTCATATGAAGTTTACAAAGTAAACTTATAAATTATCTTACATTTTGTATTTTTAAACCGGCAAGATTCGCTTACAAATGATAGTTAACAATTCAAATTTGATGGTTGATAAAATGAAGGGAAAATAAATGCAGTGTTGGTTTTGAAGTATCAACAAGTGTGTTCGCACCAGCCGTGTTATAATTGATTTTAAGGGTAATGCGTTTGCCACAGTAGTTATTGGTCCAAGTTTTCATATTTTCAAAAAATACTTCATATTATTTTTTGAATTATATTTCCTGCTAACGTTAAACGAATCTAACTTTTCATCTTTACTTGAAAAAGTACTCTATTTGGACATTTGCACCAAGTTTTCTCTTGCGATTCATTTAGAATAATGTATTGGCAAAATTACATTCAGCTCTAATTGTGAATCAAAAGTCTAAAAAATTAATGGAATAATCGAAAAGCAAATATCAAACTTTTCAATGGAAGTTTGTCGAAAATGATGCTAAGCTGCCATTTAGATGTATGTCAACATAACTTGTTTTGTTTTATATATAATTAGTAACTCAGACTATTTCATTTCTATAAAATATACTTGCATGCCGCGGAAACTGGATTGAATATAAAACATGTAAGTATATACGTGCGAAAAACTAGTTGGTAACGCGGCCCAACTTGCCCGCTGACAAAAAGTTGGTATACACAATTATGTCGCAAATTTACTACATGTAGGTGTAATTTTAACACACTTGCTACATATTTCCGATTTACACAAGGGATATATTATATTTACTTCAACACTAAATTGAACATGAATAATATTGTTGGAGCGAAAAGGAAGAAAAGGTTACGAAAGATTCCAAATAAAAAATGGTCGGAGAAGGAAGTTGACATTATTTTAGATTATATACTTCAGGCAAGTGTTTTCGAGGTAAGAAAGGTACTTCACAAATGCATTTTTCAGTAATTATAAATAATATATTTATTTAGCTGCCCAGTGCCCAAGCTTATTACAGGGAACTGATTAAGCAAACAGGAATTGATGCTGAATGGAATTTACTTAGATGGAAAGTGCGAAACATGAGAATTTCTTTGAGAAAAGCAAATGACTGGTTAAAATCCACCGAATGTGAGCAATTGGATGGTCCGACAAAAGAATATGAAATTGAAAGCAAGCAAATTTTTAATTAAATTTCGAATTCAGCAGTTAGTAATTTTAAAAATTTTAACTTACAGAACGCGTTTTAAGTATTTGCCCATACTATAAAAAACTAACTACAATATTTGGCGTAGAATTTAGTATAAGAAAAGCTACACAATTTTCGGGCTGTAATGATGCAAACGAGAATGAAACTGCAGAATCCGAACAATCGCTTTCAATGATTATTGATGACCCTGACAGCTCTTCTCAGAATTTAAGTGATAGTCCAATAGCCATTGCTCAAAATGAAGATTTCCAAGTGGAACAGGCGGATGTTCAAACATATAAAGTAGAGTTTGATTCAGTGAGCCACTTGGAGCTTGAGGAAGAAAAACAACTTGAGAATAGTGAACTAATTAAAAAGTATGAAAGTGAAAATATAAAGGAATTTGAACTAAGAAGATATGAATTGGAGAAAATCAAACTGCAGTTTGAAAAGGAGAAATTTGAAAAGGAAATGCAATTGCAGGAGAAGCGCTTGAAGCTTGAAGAGGAAAAACTTAAAGTCGAGCAGAGATGGCAAGAGAAAGAATTTGAATTAAAAAAATTAGAAATCGAAAAGAACGAAAGAATAGCAATGTATGAAATTGATAAAAAATATCAAAATGCGTGAAATTTCGTAGACATACAATCAGGTCATGATAAAAGGTTTGCTCAATAATAAAAGGTTTGCTCAGTAAGCAGCTTTCTCATTCCCTCTTGACAAATCGGCTCCCTTAGCAAGACACTGGGTTGCTAGCTCAAGAAATTTTGACTAAAAGTGGAGGAAAAGTAAAATTTGTAGAAAAAAACATTTCATTTTCAAAATGGACTGCTTACGAGCAACAACTCGCTCAAGAGTTTTCATCGGTATGTTCAGGACTATGGCAGTATGACATGGAATACATAGCGCTTAAGTCAAGACAAGATAGAGTATTTGACACAATCCGAGATCGAGATGGAGAATTTACAAAGCTTTATTTCTTATGATGTGGTGATTTAAACGGAAGTCATGTTTTGCAGCTAGCGTTTGCTAAAGAGTTACAGCAGGGAGAATTATTGAATAGTCCCGACGCAGAACTTGTTTTCAATGAGCCCACTTTCCTATGGATGGATGAAGTGTCCAGAGGAGGCTTAGAAAAGCACAGTACCAGTATGAAAGAGCTTCTCATAAAAAACCATCTACCGGAATCGGCTTAAAACCGTAGGGCCTTCCAATTGTGGAACGCGCGCTACAAATAGGAGGAGGATCTCGGCGAAACACCTAACAGAATTGTACGTGCCAATTATTTATTTATTTTTAACAAAATAGTTTCATATTGGCGAAACTTCGCGATTGGTTTTAAATTTAAAAATCAATTCACAAGATAAAATCTTGGATTATGTGAAATAATTTCTTGTTTTAATATTAGACTTGGCAATATCCGCGAACCACTTCTATCTATACCATTATTTACATTCAAATATTAATTAAAATTTATTTTTTAAACCGTTCGCAGTTTGTTTCCATTTGAGTAACAAAATACTATTTTGCTACCATTTTTCCCAAAAAGGATTTAATTTTTTCCTTTTTATGCACCTTCTTAAATAGATAGAGAATAGAAGACTTTAAAGTGCCGTGCAAGTTTTTCAGTTTTGTCAGTGTGAAACTTGAAAGCAATGGGCAAAGACAGCTCTTCCACATGGTGAAAGTAGTAGTTGTTGTTTTAACAGCGTGGATATTTCCTATAAATGTTTGCAGGATGCTGCCGGATTGAAAGTCCTTGACAGGATATAAATCCAATGTAAAACGGATTGTGTGGGAACGTTAACAGGCAACATTGCGATAGAAAGCTGTTGGTTCATCTTGGCAAAGGGATAAATATTTATTTCGAATTTAAATTATATAATATATTAGTATGTCAGAACAAATGTTAGATAAAATATAAATTAAAAATAAACAAGTACGGAAGTGCTAAATTCAGTTTGGTTCGGACTTTATATATACCCATTCGTTATCAGAGTTCTTTTTGTAACCAGCCTTTTTTAAATGGTTCAAAACCGTTTGATGATGAATGTTTAGTGCCTTGGCGATGTCATGGCTGCTTATGTGACGGTCCTGGTCAATTTTTTCCATAATTTCATCGACTTTTTCAACGATAGGTCGACCGGATCGAGGTGCATCTTTCACATCGAAATTTCCAGAACGGAAGCGAGCGAACCATTGTTGTGCTACACGAACTGATACAGCATCGTCTCCGTAAACTTCACAAATTTCATTGGTGGCTTGCGTGGCATTCTTCCCTTTTTTATACAAAAATTTCAAAATAGAGCGAATTTCTTCATTATTTTCACTCATTTTTGAACAGCTATAACTTTTTTTCAACTTCTGCGAATTTAATTTTTTTTTGGCTAAATGAAGCTGAAAATGTCACCTTTCTAACACCATATGATATGACACAATGTGATTGGTAGCACTGGAGGTAGATGACTCCAACGACATCTATTGACAAAATACGAAAGGCTTTTTCAACTACCCAATATCTTTTGGCATCTGACCGATAAATGGAAATTGAATCCCCAACATAAAAAGTTTGTAATCAGGTAAGTTCTGCAAGCCGAGTGAAAGTGAATATGAGAATTAACCTAAATGCAGTTGAATTTTATTTAGGCGACAAACGATTTTTTTTTTTAATTTTTGAACATTACAGCTGACTACTCAAGGAGCTTTTCACCATGCTGAGTACTGTTGTGTAACGGTGTAACCAACCAAAGCGAGTATGTTAACGGTGAGTTTTTGATAGAAAATGAGAGACTTGCTAAAGAAGTATTTAACAGAGAGATTCTGCGCGACGATTCCAATTCTTTAGATTATCTTGAATTGGTGTTCGTAATTAGTGGCATTAAAAAAATAAATAAAAATGTTTAATAGGTTCGTATGCAACTACCGGCTTTCAACAAGGAATAACCTGATTTGCTGGCGTAACAGGGAATGCAACGGAGGTTTGTTTACAACGGAGGTTTCCTAAAAACTGAGACTGTAGGTATGTATATGAAGCAAATAGTTTGTAACAATTGTTACAAATTATCACGTTTTGGTGTTCATGTACCCAAAAAACTTGCAAAGTAAGGAAAAGTGATAGAGCAAAATGCATTTCATTTTGAGAGCAAGTTACAAGTTCTTACTGGATAAATTTTTACTTGAAATTTCCAGCTGATCGAAAAGTAAAAATAAACACGAATTATAATTTGTGCCATTTCCATGCCAGCCGGCTCTACGTTACCAGAATGACTCGGTTTTTTCCCGACCATGGGTTGCCGCCCCAGTAAACTAGCCCTGTTTAGTGTACCGTATCAGTGTACCTTCTGGTCCAGTATTCTATTGCTGCATATGCCTTAAACGGCTCCACCCGAACTCCATCTCGGTTAGGAGCAATAAGTGCAACGGGTGGTGCCATCTTAAGACCTGCTCAGGCTTTAAGACATATAGGGAGTGGTCCATACAGTTTGTGGCCACGTGTGGCTCCCGCCACCAGGCGGCCCCCGCCTCAATGGCTTCAGCGTCAAATGTGCCGCCACTTCAAACTGTCAGCACTAGTCAATCCTTATCGGTCAGGAGCCCACCGTTGCAGCACGAGTCCTTCTCTGACCCACAACCCTCCTGCTGCAATCCCAGTGCGGGGACAAACCAGCAACTCTTGGTCCCCCATACAGTGTTCTGTGAGTCAGCCTAGGGTTCTTCGGAACCTGACGCCAGTCAAGTGCAATTCTTGCAATGGCTGGTGCCACTTTCTGGCCTGCGCACCCCCCGTGAGTAGACACGTGACTTCGTGGCCCTGTGCTGCAGAGCTCTGCACCCGCAACCGCCCCCTGTGGTGCGGCCTCCGGTCAACATCAGGTCGCAACAAGTATTGCGGAACACACAGCAGGACCAACGCAGATAACCTCACGTACGCTAGCTCTTCCCTGATCACCAGGGAAGGCTACAATGTGCACAGAAAGGATCGCGAGCGAGACAACGGTGGAGGCCTAGCTTTCTTAGTCCACCACGTTGTGCAGTATCGTCTGATCGATGACGGCATCGACCGCAGGGACAGCACCTTAGAATGTCAAGGTACATCTGTCTGGTCAGGTGATGCTGAGCTCGAAATTTTTAATATACCCTGATATTGGCGCGGTTATCGGAGGTGAAACCTGATTGGTTGTAGGTGACTTCAATGCGCATCATGATCTTTGCTCATTATCATCTCGATCGAGAAATCTGCCGAGTTTGTTTCCGCGGATCACCGGTCATACATTAACTTTAACAAAGATAATTGGGCCAGATTCGCGGAATTTACCGAGTACATCTTCGCGCATTTCGCAAGGTGCTCACAGCTGCTGCGGCTCGCTTCATACCTATTGGAAGGATCCGGTACATACATCTCAGTTTCCCAGCTGTTCTGGTAAATGGGCGTGACCATCTACGCCAGACCGATCCCAGGGATCCTATCATAAAGCATCTCAATTTGGAGATCCGGCAACTAGTAATCCAACACAAGCCGACTAAATTGGAAGAACACTTGAAGCATTGCAACTTTACCTCAGAGGATCCTTGATAAAATCGATGACTGGTGCATGAGACAAGGTCTTTCCGTTAATCCGAACAAAACAACGATAGTCTTGTTTACGAGAAAACGGAAATTGGATGGACTCAGTCTTCCAACACTGGAAGGTGTGACACTTGGTCTTTCCGATGAAGTTAAATATCTAGGAGTAATCTTGGATAAGAAGCTGGCTTGGGAGACACACGTTTCACTGAAGGTGAATCGCGCATTGAGGATTTTTCAGCAATGTCGTAGAGCCTTTGGTAAAACCTGGGGTCTGAAACCTGCTGTGGGTCCTATGGATATACACAGCACTTATCAGAAGAATCATCACTTACGCTTCTGTGGTATGGTGGCGACGGAGCATGGTTAAGTCCACAATCCGGGAACTATACAGGCTACAAAGAAGTGTATGTTTATGCATCAAGGGTGCCATGAGTACGACCTCTGGTGATGCCCTAAATGCTATGCTTGATTTGCTCCCCCTGGATCTTAAGATACAACAGGAAGCAATAAAAGCAATGTGTAGACTCCATAAATATGGTTTCTGGCACGAAGACGGAACTTCAGGAGACAGAGAAATCTGAGCAGTATCCTCTGTTTTTGGCACCTAAAGACGACCTGATACTCACAGTTTCATTTGGAAGGAAATTTGATGTCAGATTTCCATAGCGTTAACAATGGAGCAATCCAGAATGCATACAGGGAGGTTAGACGGATATTTTCTTTACCGATGGGTCCAAGAATGAAATAGGGTCTCGAGCCGGATGGTACTTAAACGATAGGAATAAGTATCACTATGCTATGGGGAAAATGGCAACTGTTTTCCAAACCGAAGTTTTTGCCATCCTGAAAGTAGCCGAATAGATAATCGAGAGGAGATGGAGCGGGAAACAGATTGGAGTTTTCAGTGACAGTCAGGCTGCACTGAAGGCCCTGGAGAACGCGAAGCAAACCTCAAAGATTGTTCAAGAATATAAGAAGAAGCTCAATTCTGTGGCAAGACGAAACAGGCTTGTACTTATATGGTTTCCGGGACACTCCGATGTTCAAGGAAACGAAATCGCCGACGAATTGGCTAACCGTGGATCAGCGGTGCCCCCACAGGGGCCAGAGCCAATAATCGGAATCAGTTCCGCAGGAATCATGAACTGGATCAGCGATTATGTAGGCAATCTACATAAAGAGCGATGGTCCGGTCTGGAACGCTGCAGAACTGCAAAGTGTTTTGTGACAAGTCCGAACAGAAAACTGTCAAACTTTCTGCTAAAACTTAGAAGGAAAGACATTCGGTTGATGGTCGGCATCATTACGGGACACAACCCATGGGGTCAGCACATGACCACCATTGGAATCATCGAGGACCCGGTATGCCTGTCCTGCTTGGAGGAGGCGGATAGCACTGAGCACTTTCTCTGTGAGTGTCCTGCCTTTGCTAGAGCGCGACTACGGGTATTGGGTTCAGATGTCATGGGAATGAGTGATATTCGTTCTCTAAAAGTGGAGGATATTTACAGATTCGCCAAAGAATCTGGAAAATTCTCACAGGACTAACTATCTCTATCTCTGTCTCCATTCTTTCCTGTCTCTTTCTCTGATACTTTTGTCCTTCCCTCTTTGACTATCCACCCCCTTTCCAGAGCTTTAAATACAATCGGCTTTTCAGCCTGAGTGTGTTTAGGAGCCACCAAATCTCCTGGTACTCCTTGGCTCGACCTTTTCAAATTTAAATTTTCAACCTCTGGTGTGAGTAAGCTCTGGTCCACCGTAAGGTCCCTGTCGAACCCGAAGAAGCACAACGACAAGGTGGCCATCACCTTCAATAGTTGCACTTCGTGCACTCGAAGAGATAAGCGAGCTATTTTAGCCGACTTTTTACACTGCATCCTCCTGCCGACAGAACCAAATGTCGTGCCACCAGACGGCTACACAAACTGACGAACGACAGAGCGCGACTTATTTTTTCCAGTGATCAGGGGGGCCAACAACAAATCAAAATCATCAAAAGCCATTGGCCATGACGGACTGAACACGCTGATGCTGAAGCACCTGGGATCATTGGGAGTAGGATTTCTCACAAGGGTCGTCAATCTGTCCTTGGCCACTCTCATTATCCCTGACAAGTGGAAAGCAGGGAGAGTGATCCCACTACTGAAACCTGGGAAACACGCCAACCAAGGGGAATATTATCGTCCGATAACTCTCCTTTCTCCAGTAGTGAACACAGTTGAAGCCCTCCTACTCCCACTCTTAACGAAACACTTGACCCCTGCCCCACATCAGCATGGTTTCCGATGAGTGCACAGCACTACCACTGCACTCACCGTCATAAACGCCCAGATAAAGCGCGAGCTTAACCAAAACCGCCCCTGCGAGAGGACTGTTCTAGTAGCGTTGTGTACCTGAAAAAGGTTTTTGACACAGTCAGCTATTCCACGCTACTAGATGATATTTTTCAGTCGACACTCCCGCCAGGGCTGAAGAGGTGGTCCACCGACTATCTGAGCGGTCGTCACTCGTCAGTGATTTGTCGAGATTAAACATTGAACAGAGGAAGCTCTTTCATGGTGTACCGCAGGGTGGTGTCCTTTTATCCTGTCTGTTCAACTTCTATATCTCGAAACTCCCCCAACCGCCAGAGGGAGTCTCCCTGGCCTCATACGCTGACGACTGCACGATAATGGTGTCGGGCAATGACATCGATGGCTTGTGCTCCAAAGTGAATAACTACCTCACCGACCTTTCTCGCTTTTTCACTGCGAGGAATCTCCAACTTTCCCCCACTAAGTCCACGGCGACCCTCTTTACCACCTGGACAAAGGAGGTCAAACTGCCTCTCAAGGTAAAAGTCGATAACACACGAATTTCGACTGTTAATAATCCCAAAATTTTGGTTATAACCTTTGACAGTTTGCTCTTCTTCTCTGCGCACACAACCGCAATTGCCACTAAACTCCAAAATATCAACAAGGCCCTCAAATCGCTTGCTGGCAGCACTTGGGGCAAAGACAAAGAATTGTTGATATCGACATTTAAGGCAATTGGTCGGCCGCTTCTTAACTATGCTGCGCCTGTTTGGTCGTCTGGAACTAGTGACACGCAGTGGATAAAACTTCAGACATGCCAAAACACTGCCATTCGGGTAGCGACCGGTTGCCCCCCTTCAACTCCTTCACAATGAGACACAGATGCTCCCTCTAATGGAGCATAACAAACTGCTCAGCAAGCAGTTGCACCCATGCAGACACCACCACACTTGAGCCAGAGCCGCCTCCTGGGTACATCAGGAGACACCTTTTAAACTACGCCGACGAGATCCAGGAAAAAACTAACAGACATCTCTTGGACCAGGCAGTGTTTAGACAGACATTAAACGACATTCACCGGGAGACCGTTACCACCTTCATAAGCTCCCGTCCACCGAATGCCGTAATCGGAGTTCAACCCCCACCTATAGCAGATGAAGAGCTCCTGCTTTCCCTTAAGTCCCGCGTAACACTCACACAATTACGTTCTGGATACTGTAGCAGGTTAAACTCCTACTTATCCAGAATTGACCCCGCCACGCCAAACATATGTATGTATGCCCGGCATGTGAAGGCACCCCGCACAACACTAACCACCTTTTCACATGCCCCATCAAACCCACTCATCTAACATCCCTCTCCCTCTGGACCCAACCTATCGAAACAGCATGTTTCCTGCCTCTCCTTAGATGAGTTAGACGAAGACGACCGGTAGTATACACTACACTGACAGGGCTTGTATTACTGCTACAACAACAACAGCAATAGAACTAACCATTAAGGCGCGTACGGTACGTTTCTTTTCAGCGTTCGCTTACAAGAAAATTAAAAGCTAAAATTTTTTATTACACACACATGTGACAACCATGTTATTGCTATTGACTGAAGCTTAAAAGCATAAAGCTTTATGAAAAGGAAATACAATTTTTATTAAAAAAATATCATTTGGTTTAGTTAAGACTATAGCAACCTCTGAAAAAAATGAAACATTTTTAAATTCTGTTTTTTTTTTTCTTTCCATTTTCCCAACTTATAAAACCAAATAAATGTGAAATAATTTATAAATCAAAACTTGGTGGAAATGCCGTTTTATAGAGTAATGGATTTGTGCTTGACTTCCCTGGTGCTAAACCCACTGTTGACATGAAATATGAAATTATAATAAACATTTTTTTCAATAGCGTTTTCCATTCAGCAGCCAAAAGCCAATCTACATAAAGCAAAAAAAGTTGTAGGTACCGGCCTTGTGAAAAAATATCAAGACGCGGCCCACAAATTGCAGGAAGAGCTCAGACAAACACCCAACAAATGATGTAAGCGTTAATTATATATACAAATAAATGAATAATAAAAAAGTTATAATTACATTTTTTATAAGGGCCTATGAAATTACATTTGTATGGAATTGTATATTTTCTACAGAAAGCTCTAGTCGTCTTAAACTTAATCTGAAGTTCGCAAACGGAAACTACTTTGAGCTTTTAAAAATTACATACTCTTTCGTGTAGTAGGCATGTGGCAGCTTTTGCCATCCTAAGATGTGTTTGTAAAGGTAAGCAATGCCTTGCTTGTCCTTGTCTTCTGTTCATTCTAAAAGCTTCAATAGATGGCAGTAGTGTACGTTATGGCATTAAAAGCATTTATTTACATCCTTGTGTGCTTAAAAGTTATTAATTGTAAAATTCAAGAGGCTTTGAACGAAAATTTATCGCAAGCCCGCAAAAGTTAAAAAAAAGTGTTTTAAAGGACTAGAAGTCGAATCGTAAACATCAAACTCCAAATTTATAAAATTTAGTATAAATATAAGTTACTTTATAGCTCGGAAATTTTTTGTAGTAATTGAGATTTATAATTTTTATTTTTATTGTATTTTGCAAAGATTATTTACTCTTCATTCACAGTTTGATGAAAATTCAGAAACGCCCAGGAAGGAAAAGTTTGGTGTGAAATCCGATAAAGCCGAAACTAATCAGTCAATTTTGATTCGGTGTGGTTGATAATACAGTACAGTGCGACTTGACCAGAAAAAAAGGCGGCCATATTCTTTTAGGTGCTTGTTCCGTGAACAACTTTTGTTGGATTAAGCTCGTCTTGAAACACCCATACTTTCCAATACTGCCTTGTTTTCGGGGTTTTGTTGGTGGAGCTAAAAACCTTCTCTTTTGTATCAGGATTTGCACAAACAAACAAAATTTTTATTTCCATTTATAAGCCATTTGAAGTTGGCGTGTCTTTAACAACGGAAATAATTGATTGCCGCGCGATGATAAATTTCTTTATTTTGGAAGCTTTATCAATAACAGAAATTCATAAAAAATTGGTGAAGTAGTAAGGAAACTACTTCTTAAATTCCAACTGTGCAATGATGAGGTTTACAGTTGAAATGTGGCCATCAAGTGTCAGATATAAGCAAATTTTTGCGCTTGAAACTTGCACTTTCTTAACCTAGAATTCAATGGGTTATAAAACTGTATACCTATAAAAATTCCAAAAACTTTGGTTAAAAAATTAAATTTTGTACAAAGATTGAATTTTTGCCTGGTGCGGTTTTTTGTTGTAATTAGAACTATATTTCTATAAAAAGTATTTACTGGTATGTTTTTAATTTTGCAACTCGTTGTATATGAGAAGAAACTATAGGAACACGAATTATCAGAGATCATTGGAACAAGTGTGTTAAGTGAGATTATATAGAATTAATGAAAGTAAATGAGGTTTTCGCTTCATGGTTTCCGCATGGTATTTTGTGCCGTCTACTCATCACAGTATCTCCTCCAAACTCAATTCCCTTAGTAAACCTACGATAGAGCTGGGTTGAGCTGAGCGTATGCGTCTTTTTTCCAACCACTACCGGCCGAGATATCTCATCCTTCTTCGCGCTATAGCATAACACTCGAGAAGAAGTGTGCTGGAGTCTCCGCGGAGTGGTCGCAAAAACGACAGTAGTTAGTGGACCATATTCCAATCCTGTAAAGATGGCTACGCAATCATTGTAAGTCATAAGTAAGTTGAGAGATTATATGAAAATTTATATTATTTTATTTTTGCTTTTTTACTTATAAAAATTGGAGAAAAATGGCTTTAAAGTTCAAAGTAACATACCTTCGTATGTAATAACATGCGAATAATAAATATCGGCATGCATTTTTTACGCAGCACAAAAGAAGAGCTGGTCGTACGTGTCTTGAAGACAATCCACGTGAAGGACGTCCAAAGAAAATATGCAGGATATCGTATTTGTTGGAAATTATCGATCAACACTGTCATCATCCCTATTCATGTGATGTGGCAACCTCATTCTTACACATTTTCCTTCTCTCGTTTTTCTCTAGTAAAAGTTAATAGTTTTGAATCATTTTCCCGCGCTTATCATTGAAATATTGAAATAGTATTGGAAAATCGCCGAGTGATTGAAACAGATCTAGTAAAAGCACCAGGTATCTCATTGGGCCGTGTAAGCAATATTTTGACTGAAGTTTTGGGTTTCAGAAAGCTGTGTGCAGAATGGATGCCACATTCGCTAACAATGGAATAACAACACATTCAAAAGCCTCATTATCAGCAACTTTTACAAAGTACATTTTGTGCGTCAATAAGTCACTATCACTATGAATCTAAATCATAACATAAGGCTATAGAGTGATGTGAACCTGGTTCTACGGCTACGAAACGAGTTCATGTCCGGAAATCGGCCAAGAAGATGTTAGCATCCGTTTTTTCGAATGCGAAAAGAATTTTGTTTGTAGATTAATTGCAAACTAGTAAAACAGCAAAATCTTAATATTACTGTAATCTTTGAGACCAGCTGTAGGAAAAAAAAATCGGGAAAAAGGTCCAAAAGAAAAAAATTCTTTTTCTCGTTGGACCAAGTGTATTGATGTTCAGGGTGACTATAATGAATATTAAAGTGAACTTCAAATCATAAAATTGTGTGTTTTCTTATTGAACAGCAAAACTTATTGAACAACCTAGTACATATGTGTTGTATTCCCGGTGAGATATTATCTAAAATAGGACACCTGTTATCTAAGAATTTTACTTTATAGCTACGGTCCAATATGTTTTAATGTAGCCAAACTTGAAAAGTATAGATTGATTGGTGGATGTGTGTGCAAGAATTAAACCTACGATTTTGTGCTTTCCAAGCGCATGATCCAATCAAATCAAAGCACAAGCGCCTTTTAATTTGTAACACCTCAATCATACCAACGCTCCACGTGTGAAAGAATCAACGCAAAAATGCCGTCAATTGGCGGCAGCTCTTTAACAGTTTTTTTCTTGCAAACTTTAACTACTTTTGATGGTGCTATTTCTCGTACTGTGCCTTTTGTTGTTTCCTGTTTTGGTACTTTCTACTTCTTTTTATTTGTGTGTTTGTTGTGTGCTGTTGCAAGTGCCGTGAGTTAATTCGTGTTTGTTATAGTGTTACTAAGAGAAGTGCGGAAACGTGAATGTGGGAAATCACTGATGTTTGACTGATTACTCGTTTGCGCACTCATCACAAAGCCTTCGGGGAAAGGAGGGATGTGCAGATGCCGTTGTTTCAGGCTGATCACACACATACCACATGAATCATTTTATGTATCATTCGCAAAAAAAAAAAAAAACACACACACAACAAAGTAAATTACCAATCGCATTGGGTGCAGCCGTTTGTTAATGCCTTTGTGGCGAATAGCGCGCTTTCATGCATACATATTTACGTTTGTACCTTGCAGGAAAGCACGTCGATTCTGAACTGCTGCCTTTAAAGTGAATTTGGAACCATGACTACATTAGAGAACGGTTAAAAGAAGGAGCAACGAGAGTACTAAGCGAGCGACGTGCACCAATGCCAAATTTTGCGAGCTTAAACTCAGTTTCAAAATTCACCGCAGTCAAAATAGCATTGAAAACCTGCCCTTAGACTTCTATTTGAAACAATTGGGTGTTTGGCATAGTGAATGGCGCTACCCAGTTTTACTAGATGAGTTAAATCTTCTTTTCCAGCAAACATGCTGTTTTGCTAGGTTGGACCTGGAGGGCGAGAGGTGTTAGGTAAGTGGGTTCAAGAGCGCACGTGAATAGGTGTATCGTGTGGGGTACCTTGACATGCCGGACATATATTGGGTATATCGAGGTTGATTTTGGATAAATAGAAGTTTAATTTGTTGCTGAAATATCTCTTAAGATTCAATAGCGACATTTGACACCTTCTTGCGAATGCTTTAAAAATATTATTATATTAAAGTAATACAAATATTTTTATAGTATACTCGCAAACCCGGCCCCCTTCGCTGGGCACACTAAAATAGAATAGATATGGTTTAGAACAGAAAATATATGATTTTCATATTATTTATTTCTTTATTCTTTAATCAAGCGCTTTGGCATAAACAATATTTTTTGTTTTTCTATTTCTTTTTGAGTAAATATAAAATATAAATTGAAAATCAGGAAAAAAGATTGTTTTTAAATTTCAAATCAACGCATATGAATAACCAATCGTCTTTTTTCCTGATCATCCATGAATTTTTCGTTTTAATTTATATGTTTTATTAAGCATTGGAGCTTTTTTAACCATTATCCATTTATATTTTTCAAAAAAAAAAAAACGAAAAAAATTTTTTTTTCCACGAACACATAATTTCATTCGGATTTCACATTAAATTCTCAAATTTCGTAAGAAATTATTCACTGTTCCAAAATCCACTCCAAAAAAATTCACAAACAATTTTTACATGTTGCACTTACGTTTTTTCCTTATGGCATCCAAA
This sequence comes from Anastrepha obliqua, assembly GCF_027943255.1. Taxonomy (NCBI): domain Eukaryota; kingdom Metazoa; phylum Arthropoda; class Insecta; order Diptera; family Tephritidae; genus Anastrepha; species Anastrepha obliqua. Next base: position 83,773,491 of record NC_072895.1, on the reverse strand, counting down.
TCAGAAAGAAATATTGACACATTGTAACTCACACTGTCAATTTGACAGTTCAGTTCCGCCCCAAGCGTTAAAAAAGTAAGCGACATTATGGCTGGTTCAAAAGAACGCTGTACCCGTTGTCAGTGCTCCGAATTACAACCAAACTTTACGAAACCCATTTTCAATACTTACTTAACAATGTGCGTACGTTTGGTTTAATTCGGTGCAAAGGCACGGCGGGTCCACGTTTTGGCATATATTTCGAGACCCTAGTCATCAATAGGTATGAAAATTACCCCGTATTAAAGCACTTATCAACAGCTTTCATTTGATACCCATATTGTACATACACAACCAAAGGTTACCCGGGTCCACGTTTTGACCTATATCTCGAGACCCCAGTCACGGAGCGGCATGAAAAATACTCTGTACTAAAGCATTCACCAACAGCTTCAATTTGATATCCATATTGTACAAACACATTCTAGGGTCCACGTTTTGGTCTCTATCTCGAGACCCTAGGCACGGCGCGGCATGAAAAATACTCTGGACTAAAGCATTCACCAACAGCTTCCATTTGATACCCATATTGTACATACACATCCGAAGGTAACCCGGGTCCACGTTTTGACCTATATCTCGAGCCCTATTTCCAAAATAAAATATAATTCGTGTTACTCGTGGATGATGTAGCTTTCGAATGGTGAAAGAATTTTTAAAATCGGTCCAGTAGTTTTTGAGCCTATTCATTACAACCAAACAAACAAACAAACAAAGTTTTCCTCTTTATAATATTAGTATAGATAATAGTATATATATAAAAATATTATTAAAGTGTTAAAAATATTATTAAACTCTTAAAAATAAGTATATTTTTATTAAAAAAATTTCTTCAAAAATTTCAAAAAATATGATTGTTTTTTACATTAGAGTTCAACTAAATTTTTTTACACTAATTTAGTAGTAGCGTAGCTCGAAACTAAAAACTTTCCTCCATAACTTAGATTATTCCTGCAGGGTGGCTTTTTCGCATAAAGTTTCCAAGCTAATTGAAAGAAATTTTCGGCAATCAACAAAAATACCAATGCATTCCAATCGAAGTGTGAGTAATTAATTGATGAAGCAAAGTTCCGAAGTTTCCGGATTGCTAGTTGTGAAGTTTAGTTACAGTAACTTTTTTTGCGTATAAATAAAAGGATTTGAAAGTAAAACGTAAATTGCATATCGATTGCAATGCAAAATATAAATATTGAAAAAGCTAAAACAATAATCATATCATTGTAAAGTACTGCTGCTATTCCTGGGTGGCTTATTTCTTTACATCTCACAAAATAAAGTCTCAAAATATGTATGTAAGCTAATAACTATGCACAGAAGGCTCGGATTTGCACAGGGTTCCTATATTTTGAAGCTATTATCTTCTGGAATTGCATAAAATTGCAAAAGAGGTGTGCCTGTAAGACAAAATGTGTTAATAAAATCATAAAAATAATTTTCAAACTGCAATACGAGTAAATCAAAAATTACTCACCCCTTTGGGGTACTATGATTTTGCTATACAACTTTGAAATGTTTACAATCACTCTGAATTAATCAAGTTCAATAAATATATTTTAATCCTTTAAAAGCAAAAATAAAATAAAATCAAAGGAAAGGAAAAATTAAAAAAAAATCAAACTTCACTAAGCGGCACTTCACGAAGTATTATTGCACTGTAGAGGTATTTCTGCAGTGACAGTTTGACTGCCAGAATCGATAGTGAGCGGTTGTGCAGTGGCGGGCGTGCCCCTGACCCACAACGTAGCTTCTTTTATTGCTATTAACTCAGTTTCAAAGATACTGAAGTCTTCAAGTAGCCGTAGGTTTACGATCAGCTGCAGCACTTTTGGGTGGATGCCACTTCCGACCCTTTTATTTAGGTTCTAGCCGTCAGTGAAGTTGGCCATTGACCCTGGATCTACTTAAGTCTTCATCGTTATCCCAACTTTTAATTGAGATTGTTGTAGAAAAATTATTAACTTTCGAAGCAAAATTTTGGACCAGTATAATACAAACTTTGCTTATCTCATATTTAGAAATACTTTTGTTTTCAGTTTTTGCTTAGCTTAGCTAAATATCATCGGTCATTATCAATTACAGTTATATTTTCCCCAATTGAGAGCTATAAACAACCTTTGTAGCTAACAGGTGGCACATTCCCACGACAGTCGGTTCTACGTTACCGGAATGATCCGGATTTATAATCGGCCAAGGACTTGCCCCTCCAGCACCATTCACCGTATATTTATGGGCAATGTTTATGCTGCTACAACAACAACAATAGCAATGTTATCTAGGATGTGTTTCCGGAAGTGTGTCTGGAATTTTCCAATATCCAAGCTTAAAATCGTTCCAGGGTAGGCACGCATTTAGTCGGATCGCATTGAAATTAAACCGGAGTTTACCAAAGATATCTATGGGAAGTAGGTCCAGTAGAGTGTACAGAGCCTTGGTTGTTGTAGAAGGCAGCGCTTCTGTGATAAACATAAATTGGATATTATCTTTTCCAACGCTGGCCACCAAATATTGACTCCATAGAAAATAATGGACCTTATAACCACAGTGTACCGCCGCTGCGTACTATGCGATATGTTAAGCCTCTTCTTTTACTTATCTTCGATGCTACGGTTCCAGTTGTGTTTACGGTCTAGAATAATCTCGAGGTACCTTACCACGGCAGCAAGTGATAGTCCCACCCATTTAGTGAGATGATATTGATAGTGAGGGCTTCATATTTGTTTGCGAATACCACCAACTCGATAGTTTTGTAACAGTCCGCGCTTGGAGATGCTTCCCTGATGCTATTGATGCAATGTCGTTCGCATAAGACTTAAAAAAGAATTGAATTTAAGATATCAAATCGTTTCATATTTGTCACCTAAATTGAAAATAGGTATATAAAAAATTATAAGGTCATAAATGTTGTTAAAACCCAAGAAATTTAAATTTTAAGAAGTCAAGAAAAAAAGCACCGAAGGATTTGGTAACTCCTAAAACACTTAGGCTAAAAAGTCCATTGTATTTAAAGCTCTGGAAAGTAAAAGGATAGATAGTCAAAGAGGAAAGGAGGGAAGTAACAGAAGGAAAAGATTCTTTGGTAAATCTGAAAATGTCCTTCAGTTTAAGAGAAGGAGTATTACAAGTTATCATGACTTTGGTACCAAAAATTCACAGTCTTGCTCTAGCAAATACAGGACACTCACAGAGAAAATGCTCAGTGCTATTCGCCTCCTCTAAGCCAGACAGGCAAATTCGTTCCCCTGACAGTCGGTTCTACGTTACCGGAACGACCCGGATTTATATTTATATGTTTATGCTGCTACAACAACAACAACAACAGGCAAATCGGGTCCTCAATGTTCCCAATGGTGGTCATATGCTGACCCTATGGATTGTGTCCTGTAAGAGTAGTGACCATTAACCGAACGTCTTTCCTTTCAAGTTTTAGAAGAAAGTTCGACGGTTTTCTGTTCGGGCCTGTCACAAAACACTTTGCAGTTCTGCAGCGTTCTAGACTGTACCATCGCTCTTTATGTAAATTGTATACATAATCGCTGATCCACTTCATGATTCCTGTAGAACTGATTTCGATTATTGGCTCAGACCCCTGTGGGGAAACGGCTGATTCACATTTGACCTATTCAGAGGGAATTTTATTGCTTTGAACTCCACATTGTCCTGGAGCCTATATAAGTACAAGCTTATTCTTCTTGCAACAGAATTAAGCTTATTCTTACATTCTTGAATAAGTGAAAAGCCATACTTTAAGAACCTTCTTAGATCCACCTTTGCGTTCCCATTACTTGAAAAGCTACTGGATGAATTTGTATTTGTTGGTACACAAACGAGGAGTGTTGCATTTTTATGCCACCAGTGAAATTAATTCAAGGCAATAACAGTAATTTGACTGACAAGCAACAGCAAGGTGAAATACGGCAGGCGGACAGGCAAACAGACAGGCAAACAAAGCGCGTGCACATCCTATATGCAAAATGTACGAGTGCTATATGATAAAGAAATCGTCAAGTCAGCCAGAGCATTGTAGTGGAATAAACAGAAAAGTGAAGCGGTGGGTTGTCGGAGTGAAATCAAGGCAGAAGATATGTGTGCAAGATACTGCTACAACAACAACAACAACATATGTGTGCAAGCAGGGGTGAAAAGGTGTCATGGGTGGGTAACCAAGAAATTATTGCAAGGAAATGAGTTTGTATTCATGCAAATGCACTACATTTCAACATTAATATGCTCATAGTTATATTTATGTAAATAAACAGCTAGATATATTTACAAACAGACGAGTTCAGCGCTGCGTATACGCGATGTAATGTTACTCATACGTGCCGTTGAAGTAAAACGTCAACGTAGCCGCAAATAGTGCACTAATTTTATGAGAAAGATAGGGAGGCATTCGCAAGAAATGTCAGCATGAAGACAATACACAACTTGCTTATCTGCCGCAATGCACGTTTGTAAGAACTGTCAAGAAGTTGTCGAAGCTGTTGACAGGTGACAGAGGAAAGAAAAGTAAAAATTTAAATGCAGACTACCAGCTTCTGCATAGGGATGCACGATTCTTAAATCATAGCCGGGCTTGTAGGAAATGTTTCCGTAGAAATCTGTATTGTGTATGGTTTTTGTATGATAAATAAAAAAAGTTAGCTATTGACGGCTGAGTCGCCGAAGAGCACCGAAATGCTGGTGTATCCATGCAACACTGTTGCTCACATAAGTGATGATGTGTGCGCTATCTATTTTGAAATTATCAGCTATGGATACAAATTGTTTTATTATGAATACGTAAATTGCTATTTAAGTCTTAGGATATGTCAGCGTGATTATGCCAAATCTGATATTTTCATCGAAGAGTTTGAACGTTTTTTCATACGAGTGGCAACACCAACATGAATATGCCAAATCTAATATTTTCATGGAAGAGTTTGATATTTTTGACGATAATTCCACCCAGAACGTTTCTTCATACGAGTGCAATTTTTATGTTTTTACAGATCATTGAAAATTCAGGCAGTAAACACTCAGGAAACTCTGACAGAGACATGCGGGCATCAGAGCGAACCATTCACACATGAACCACAGTACCCGAGTTATCGTTGAACAGTCAGTTGAGTGGAGGACCCCGCTCTATCTCATTTTTATAGACTTCCAAAAAGCGTTCGATACTTTATATCATGGCGCTATTCGTAACGCCCTCGAGTGCTAAGGGCTCCCATCGAAATGGATTCAACTCGTCGAAGCTCTTTACATGGACGCAAGCTGTTGGATAATGCAAGAGAAACCTCTGGGTGACAAAATCAAAATACAGGGTCCGTTACTCGAAGTGTAGCCAACTTCAGATACCACGGGTATCAGCTGTCTATTAACTGGTTAAATGACAGTCCAGAGTATTGTTTATAAGCGCGCAGAAGTATTTTGCCGAGAGTAAACGCAAAAAAAAAAAAATCAGTAATGGATTTCAGATTTGAAAAATCACAACCAGGGATTGTTCGTGAGCTCGAGAATCTTAAAGTTAATAAAGGTTTTGTTTATCACACCATTACTCGTTACAATGATACTCGTAGCATCGCAAAACACCATGGAGGCGGTCATCAAAAGACTGTAATGTTACGTGAAATGGTTCAAAAAGAGAAGAACTGACCTGAGCGAAATTCCCGACGAAGTGCCAATCAAATGACGAAAGAACTGAAAATATCTGTCCGTACCATTCGCCGCATACTGAAAAATAAAAATGGTCTTAAAGTGAAGCCTTACAAGATCCAAAAGGCGCATGATCTCACACCAAAACAGCAACAAGTCAGACTTGAGAGAGCGAAAAGTTGCTTCGTTTGGCTGAAAGCGGTCGATTTCCGAACATTGTGTTTTCTGACGAGAAAATTTTTGAAACTGAGCAATTTGTAAACTCTCAAAATGATAGAATTTATTTGATCGACGGTTCATAGGAGAATTTGATTCATGGATTGGCCACCAGCCTACGGTTACGGCGGCCCGCCACAGACAATGGTTTGGGTCGCCGTAACCGCAGATGGGCGTTCTCCAATCGTTTTCATCGAGCCTAGCGTCAAGGTAAATGCGATATATTGTCGAAAAAGTATTCTGGAGGCTGCTTTGAAGCCGTGGGCTAACAAACATTTCGGTAGCAGACGTGAGTTGGCCAAAATACCTGCAAGTCACATTCGGGCAACTTGCGATTCGTTTCTGGACCGCCTCAAGGCCATAGTCAAGGCAAAAGATTGTCATATCGAGCGTAAGTAAATTGATGCCTCAATTTGTATTTTTTTCACACATTTTTTACTTTGATTTGAATAAAAGTAATTTGCCAAAGTAAATGTATGGCCTTTTTAATTGGTTACACTTCGAGTGCCGGACCCTGTATTAGCAGGTTCACGTCAAGAATGTGTTCTCCCGCCACTTCTCTTTAACATTGTTTTAAACGTTGTCATGAAAACCGCCTCATCATTTGGAGGCGGTATTACCTGGTACTGCAAGGACGCCTAGCAGATCTTGACTATGCAGATGACATCTGTCTTTTATCGCTTAACTATCTTGACATGGCAGCGAAGATTCAAGAACTGCGCGAAGCAGCTGAGAAAGCTGGTTTGAAGATCAATATCCAGAAAACCAAGTCTCTATTGAAGGTATCGACCTCGAAGATGTACAATCTTTTTGCTTTTTAGGCAGCGTTATATCGGTCTCTGAAGGTTCGAGCGATGATATCAAAAGCCGAATAAAGAAAGCTGTGACAGCATTTGGCTCCCGGCAACGCATCACAAATTTCACGGCGCACAAAACTGCGAATTTTTAACTCGGTACTTTATGGTTGTGAAATGTGGAATGGGATTTCAGCTAACGCAAGCTCATTACGAGTTTCTGTAAACATATGCCTTCGAAAAATTCTCAAAATATTCTGGCCAAATATTATCTCGAATGCTGAGGCCAATACTATTAGAGATCCGAAAGAGAAAATGGGGGTGGATTGGCCATGTTCTGTTCAGAGGAAATGGTGACTTAACAAGAACCTCCATTGACTGGCACCCCTGCGAATACCTGGACACAACTGCTGGAGTCAGAAACCTGTGCCATGCCGCTTAACTGAAATGAAGATAAAAGATTGGCGCAAAACAGACCCGAATGGAAGAAATTCGCGGCGGCCCTATGTTCCACACTTTAACTCTAGCAATTTATGATGATGATGATTGAACATTCAATTTGAATGAAAAGTGGCACTAAATCGTGAGTGATAAGCGGTTCACTAGACAGCGCTAATTTACTGGGGCAGCAGCCCTTGGTCGGGAAAAACCCGAGTCATTCCGGTAACATAGAACCGGCTGCCATTAGTATGTTCGTGTGATGAAACCAAAACAGTGCGTTGATTAACTCGCTTCTACATCTGAACCAACTCGAGCCTGTGTTTTTCCCCTGGTTTTCCCAATTCAAGAGTGGGCATACTTTGCTCAATGATGAATTTTATGAAGATCGTTCAAAATCGGTTGTTATGCTAGAAAAGATGAAGTACCTAAATTTGAAAGATCGTAATGTGACGTACCCTACGACTGAGTCATATATAGCCAATTGTTCAAAACGTACAAAATACAACATTACATAAGCATATGGCTAAATATCTGGCCAAGGGCCAACATGACGCTTTCGTGGCATTTATAATGATCAATGGCTTTTGTTTGCCAGAAATGTTTGGTAAACTAAGCGAAATTAATAGCAGAGGTCGATTTTTTTTTCAACACGACAAAGCAAGCTGCCACACAGCTGCTCAAACAAGTGAGCTTTCGAGCATTCATAGGTCGTCAGCTATAAAGTGCTGATTTGGAAACCAATGATTTAGTCTTATATCCGCAGATCAGAAGTAAACAATTTTATGCATTTGGGAGTTACCTCAGTCAATGCAATACTGCCTCCGATGCTAGATATTGCTTATAATCTTTCTAAAAGGAAGAAAGTACTACTGATTGAGCTCTCAAATTTCGTGGGTACCCTTACAGGACATTGATCGCGAGGTATACATCTGCGAGACTCAGCATTACTTTGATGCTGAAAACAGTCACAGGCGTTAACGCAGTTCCTTATCAGCTGTTGCGATTAAACTAATGAGAGCCCCACGTAAATGAAAAATTACTTCCCTTATAGTAGTATGGTGGATTTTATAGCAGGATTTTCGAAAATTCCTCTCAGGATTGCTTTCTCCCTACACAGTGTTGCCAAACAGTACATTTCGAAATCATTTACAAAATAAACTTGGGAAAATTTTAATTTTTGTTAAAATAAGTTAAAAATAATGTTGAATAATGTTAATTATAGATAAATGAACTACTGAACTGTGAAAAAGTGTGGACGCAAAAATATCAATGGCAACCGATGTATTGTGTAAGTATATATAAAAGAACGCAGTTGTTCTCTACGGGGGTGCGGTAAGGGACTTTGTACATCGGTGACTGTTTCCAGCGATGCTTTCCATTTCAATTCAACCGGGCTACTCGGGTCATGTTCTTCGATTTCGATGTAACTTAAATATGTTGCTCTCTGGTCAAAATAATGAGACACGTATTTTTTTGTTCGCCCGAAAAAAATTTTTTTCAAGAGTTATCGGCAATTTTGTTTTTTGCCTCAAACTCGATTTTTTTTAATTATATAAGAAAAAAATTTTTTGAAATGCCCATAACTTAGTCAAAAATGAACCGATTTTAATAATTCTGGGTTCAAAATGATCGTAATTACTTACACAAGCGACTTCATGTAGAAACAATTGCAAAAAAGTAGTTGAAAATTTTTTATTTAGTAAAAAAGAAAAAAAATTTAAATTTTTTCAAAATTCAATATTTCAAAAAGTGCATTTTTTTTTTTTTTTATAACTTTTTCTAAATCAAAAAAACATCTCAAACTTTAATTGAGCTGCATGCCTAGTAGCTAAAATGCGTTGTTTTTGAGTAATGAATTTTTGAGTAAACACCCTGTTTCGCACTTTTTGTTTTTTGCAAAATAAAAAATGTTCAACTACTTTTTTGCAATTGTTTCTAAATGAAATCGCTCGTGTAAGTAATAACGATCATTTTGAACCCAAAATTATTAAAATCGGTTCATTTTTGACTAAGTTATGAGTATTTCAAAAAATTTTTTTCTTATATAATTAAAAAAAATCGATTTTGAGCCGAAAAACAAAATTGCCGATAACTCTTGAAAAAAAATTTTTTCGGGCGAACAAAAAAGTACGTGTCTCATTATTTTGACCAGAGAGCAACATATTTGAGTTACATCGAAATCGAAGAACATGTCCCGAATAGCCCTTTTGAATTGAAATGGAAATAATCTATATAAGAAAATTTTTTTTAATTGCTCATAACTTAGTCAAAAATGAACCGATTTTAATAGTTTTGGGTTCAAAATGATCGTTATTACTTACACGAGCGATTTCATTTAGAAACAATTGCAAAAAAGTAGTTGAAAATTTTTTATTTTGCAAAAAACAAAAAGTGCGAAACAGGGTGTTTACTCAAAAATTCATTACTCAAAAACAACTCATTTTAGCTACTAGGCATGCAGCTCAATTAAAGTTTGAGATGTTTTTTTGATTTGGAAAAAGTTATAAAAAAAAAAAAATGCACTTTTTGAAATATTGAATTTTGAAAAAATTTAAATTTTTTTTCTTTTTTACTAAATAAAAAATTTTCAACTACTTTTTTGCAATTGTTTCTACATGAAGTCGCTTGTGTAAGTAATTACGATCATTTTGAACCCAGAATTATTAAAATCGGTTCATTTTTGACTAAGTTATGGGCATTTCAAAAAATTTTTTTCTTATATAATTAAAAAAAATCGAGTTTGAGGCAAAAAACAAAATTGCCGATAACTCTTGAAAAAAATTTTTTTCGGGCGAACAAAAAAATACGTGTCTCATTATTTTGACCAGAGAGCAACATATTTAAGTTACATCGAAATCGAAGAACATGACCCGAGTAGCCCGGTTGAATTGAAATGGAAAGCATCCAGCATAAGACCTTTTTGCGTCAGTTGTATGTAGGATGAGGTGGAATCGTTTCAGCTTTTTCCTTGTAACTACCCTGCTTTCACAGGGCTAAGGTTTAAGCATTTTGTATCTCTTCTCTTTGCTACGCCTGTTGATATAACCTGATGAAATTCCTCAGTAGTACGAAGCGGCTAACTCCACCGTAAATCAGTCATCGTTCGGGTGTCTTCCCCAAATACACAACCATGGATGTAGGTAGGTAGGTGAAATGGTTGAAGTGCACCTGGTACTCCTCAAGGAGCACTAAAGCGCCGTTTGGATACCATTTTGAGACCTCCAACAGGCAGATATCTACAGCCAACCAGAGTGTTGATATAATGGGGAAGATTGATTGGATTTATGTTGGCGCACTGCCCCAGGCTGTCGAAGAAAGGAGCTCCCAGTGACCTTTGTCTACTAGCTGTCAAACCCGGACATTTATAGAGAAAATGCTCTGCAGTCTCCTTCTCTGAAAGGTCCCTACAGCTTCTGCAATGGGGGTTAAATGGTAACCCTAGCTTTTCCGCGTGTGTGCGGATCGTCCAGTGACCGGTAAACACTGCTACGAGTTTGAAAATTGAATCGCGAGGAGTCCAAAGAACTTTCTGAGTCCTTCGTATATCGTATTGGGACCAAAGGGTTTTCGAAATAGCACATGAAAAAATGGAGCTCCATCTTTTCTGCGCTTTCTTGAGAAATAATTTGCGCAGTTCCCCTTTAACAACTGTCAAGGGGAAGCCGATGACCGGGTAGGAGGTCTCTGAGGCCAAATCAGTGCCCTTCCTGGCAAGCGCATCAGCAAGTAGTAAAACATAGCCTTTAACTGCTCATTTGCTGATTTAAATGTAGATGAACGCAAAGTAGTAAAGAATTGAAAAACAGGTTCTCAACTGCTATTGTTATTGTTGTTACTTCTCATTGCATTTTTTTGGTGGAAATTGTTTGTCCTCATTTTCTCCATTGATTACCAAATGACCATTAAGCAAACTATATTGCCATTTGCACAAAACTAACAAGCCAATTCGAATGCAAAGAAAAAAAGAAGAAGCTGTGATATGCACAGCTTTGCCGGAAGTAAGTTTCCACGTAGCACAAAAAGTGCTCATTTACAGTTTGTGCGAAGGGTGCTTTGATGTATTAACTGCAACAACAAAGGCAGCATGGGAGTTGGGGAAATAAATTACAACAATAACAGCAAACGAAGTTGAATGCCAAATGAAATGATTCAACTGGCCTTCGCTGCAATTACGATACTGCTCGAGAAGCGTGCGAATTTATTGTAAAAACAAAATGCAAATTGGAAAACGAATCTGCTGAAGATCTGAACGTGTTTTAATAAACTTTCATAACGCATGATGTAGCGTCTCGGATGGCTTACCTTCATATACTCAAGACGTGATGATTTGCCACCACCATTTTGCTGTGCCTGTCAACTTACCACTGCTGTGGTTTACGTTTCAATTTACATAAATTCAAAACAGTTCGTCAATGTGGGGTGTAAGAAACAGAAAAAAGAGAAAAAAATAGGAAAAATAAAATATAAGTAGAAGAAATGCGAGACGAATGGAAAAAGTAAGCAGGAAAATGATGAAAATGACAGAAAAAGTGAAATATCCAAATCACACAAATTTTAATGCACAAAAAGCGCGAAAATAAAAAAAGACAAGCTCAGAAGCTAGCTGAATTAGCAAGCATGACAGGGTGATCCTAATATCATACAAGTTTCTTTTAAAATTATACGTCTGTTTGACACTGTTAACTTCCTACACCTCCCAACCTTGACTCTGTCACAGTTAAGCGTTTTAAAATTTAAAAATTCTTACTGAGTATCGCAGTTTTTTAATTCAAGAATAATGATTAACAGTGGCGCCAGAAATAACTTGAAAAATTACGAATGGATAATTTGGTGTTTTTCGCTGCCTAGCATCAGGACTTATGTCTTAAAAAAAATTTTGACGAGTGTTATTTTTCTTTTAAATCTGAAGTTTTTTTTATTTTGAACACCCTTTATATTTTTTTTTATTTTTTATTTTTTTTTTTTGTGTTTTTTTTTAACACATCATGACGCAAATAGGAAACCAAGCATTTTAATGAACCGCAGCAGCTATTGAAGCAGAGAATAGATGCGAAGGCGGCGATATCGAAATGATTTAAATATGCACAAAGTATTCCGATACACAGAGTAGTGAAATATAGGAGGAAGGAAGTCTTGCTAAGTCTGAGATAACAATAAGGGGGCGCCGTGATATTGATTATAAAGGGCGAGTTCAATAGAAAAGTCATTAGGATCAGTTTAGATGCATGTGTGAATTTGTTTGAATTGAAGTGTTGAGTGATTTTAAATAAATAAACTGTTTTACTATATTTTAAATGATATCTACGAGTATATGTATTTTATGTATAAACAAATTGGAATTTGATTTATTTAGAGCTAGGAATTTAATTTGACTCAAGGATAGCTTGTTTTTTCACTCCAGCTTCAACTTATCGCCTCCACATGCTCGCTGGTTGTGGTTGTTGTTGTAACAGCATAAACAATCCCCAGACATATACTGGGAATGCTGCTGAAGTGACAGAATATTCGCGTAATCCTACGCACCCAGACTGTCGCATACTCAACATGCTTATTGCAAGGGTAGATCGGTGGAATCTGCCCTACATACAATCGTGGAAGAAATCGAAGAGTCTCTTCTTCAGAAGGAGTTTGCGGTAGGCGCCTTCCTCGACATCGAGGGGGCTTTTAACAACGTCCTTCCGGAGGCAATTACCAGGTCTCTAGGTAAACTAGGGGTCGAAACCGACCTTATAAGACTTATCCACAAAATGCTTAGCGACAGAACTGTCACGGCAGAGTGGGGCGGTATCTCCATCCACCGGCAGGTGAGTAGAGGCACTCCGCAAGGTGGGGTTCTCTCACCATTCCTCTGGGTGGTTGTGCTAAATGATCTGTTGGAGGAGCTGGTGAAGGGAGGCTGCAGGGTAATTGCCTACGCGGATGACGTGGCACTAATTGTTAGAGGAAAATTTTTGGATACTCTGTACAACTTGATGCAGGGATATCTGAATGCAGTTGTTAGATGGGCAACGGATTGTGGCCTGTCGGTGAATCCTCTTAAGACGGAGCTCGTCCTATTTACGAGGAAATATAAAATACCCAGAGCTCAACTTCCCTCAATAGGGGGCGCTCCTCTGATGCTTTCTGACAAGGTGAAGTACCTTGGTATTATCCTTGACAGCAAGCTTACATGGAAGCCCAATATTGAGGAAAGGGTGAGGAAGGCAACAATCGCCTTGTATGGGTGCAAGGGCGCAATTGGCAAAAGATGGGGCCTCTCGCCTCGAGTTGTTTTCTGGCTGTATAATACCATTGTAAAGCCTATCTTGTTATATGGAGTCATAGTCTGGTGGAACTCACTAGAGAATACGACATTGGTGAAGAAGCTGGAAAGAGTTCAGAGGTCGGCACTCATTGGAATCAGTGGGGCGCTTCGAACGACTCCTACTCTGGCGCTCAACGCAATGTTAAATGTGGTACCCGTAGATATCGCAGGCAGAACTGCCGCAACACGTACCGCAATCAGACTGAGGGGCTGGAGCTATAAGCTCAATCTCCCTTATGGGCACTCAAGCATCCTCAGAAACTTTGAGTTCATCCCTCTGTCAACAGACCAGTGTATACCCTCATTTAGTCCGACCGGAACATTCACCACTCACATCCCGTCAAGGGAAGAGTGGACGGGGGGCTACACTTGGGGGCAGGGCCTGGTGAACTTGTTCACGGATGGATCGAAGTTGGAAGGAAAGGTTGGCGGAGGAGTCTTTTGCGAAGGGCTCCCCATCAGACTTAAATTCAGGCTACCGGACCACTGCAGTGTGTTCCAGGCAGAGGTAGCCGCAATCAAGGAGGCAGCTGATTGGCTGCTCAAATGTGTACTAACAGTCAAGAAGGTAAATATTTACTCCGATAGCCAAGCGGCAATAAGGGCCCTCGGGTCTATGACGGTGCATTCGGAATTGGTCAAGGAATGCTTGACCTCACTTTCGACTGCGTCCGAATTCTTTGACATCAGCCTCATCTGGGTTCCCGGTCACAGCGACATTGCAGGAAACTGTGAGGCGGATGAGCTGGCTAGACAAGGGACATGTGAGGTGATTTCCCCGCGGAGGGAGAAAATTGGAATCCCCCTGACTACCTGCGGTCTGCTCCTGGAAAGATGGGCATCGCGCAAACTCAGCGAGCGCTGGGAAAATGCACAAACGTGCAAAGTTGCGAAATCCTTCTGGCCACGTGTGGACCGAAGGCGCTCGGGTGAGCTTCTGAGACTGACAAAATATCAGCTCTCCAATCTAGTGGGTTCTCTCACAGGACACAATGCGCGAGGAATGCATGCTGTGAGACTTGGAATCATCTCGAGTCCTTTCTGTGCTGGATGTATGGAGGATGAGGTGGAATCATCTCAGCACCTTCTCCTTAGCTGCCCTGCCCTGGCGGGGCTAAGATTCAGGCATCTTGGGTCTTACTTCTTTGCCACGCCTGCTGAGATAGCTGGCGCTGACATTAAAAATCTGATGAGTTTCATCAGCAGCATTAAGCGGTTGACGCAAACATAGTCATCGTTCATAATCCGCACGCTCCCAACCTTCCCATCACCACCTCTCCCCGCCCTCTCCCTGCACCTCATCGGTCCTTCCCCTCTCCTCACTTCCTTGACAATGGTATCACAAAGGACGAATTTCTCTTCGTCCAAGTGTGCCCACTCCCGGGGCAACCATACTAACCTAACCTAACGCACCCAGAAAATATTGCAAAGTTTGTAGTGTGCACGCTGTCATGTTCCACGTCTCACACCCATATAAGATTACTGGCTTTACGTTAGCGTTGAATATCTTCAGCTTCGTACGGCTGGAAATGTGAGTCGCTCTCCATATCATGTCGGCATACCAAATGCGACGCTGGCTGACCCGCCATTTTTTTAAATAGTGCTTCCAAGATTATAAAATTCATCCACGTCTTCAATGGTGTACCGGTAATTTGAAAAGTTTGCGTTTCGATGGTGTTGATACGCATTAGATTTGTTCATCGAGAGAGGACTTTACTATTTAATTGCCTACTTAGCCCAAAGTAGCTCTTATTGGCCAGAGGGATTCACCGTCGGATTTCAAGGCTGACTTTACTATCGGTGTTAATGATGGTTTCGCCTCAAAATTAAACAACAATTTATGTGCATTTTCTTTGTGCCAAGGGGACGCACAAAATCGATTGCATATCAGGCTGACAATCTGAACGGCTCTCTGCTATGCTGGTCTTTCGTCCACCCAGGCCCGGACTTATCACGGATAATCTACTCATTCTTGAAAACTTTTAATTTTTGGCCCAATCAGTTTTGCAATTTACAACAATATTAAGCATATATATTAGGGCGGGTCGATTAAAAAATCGCTCATTGCTCTGTGAAAATCGTATTCTAGAGATCGAAATAAGAAACTTTGCCGAAAGAACCATACCTCTAAAACGAATTCTGATGTCCCTAGAATATGATTTTCACAGAGTAATGAGCGATTTTTTTGCCTCCCCACAAATCGACCCGGCCTAATATATATGGAACCCTTGAACATCGCTTGAGGTGCTTGTTTTGTGAGCCATATAGATTCGATTTTAGCACCTTTTATGCCAAATATATGTAGATTAGAACATATGAAAATAAATCCTTTCCGAACCTTCAAACAAATTTCAGAAAGTGTTTAATTTTCTTGTTAGGGACTTTTTGGATATTTCACACCTCCACAATATCTGCAAAAAAAAAAAATTTCAAACAGTTTTTAATTCCATTTCCGACAGTTCGAGCATGGATTTAACCTATATGCAAAATTCGAGCAAAATCGAAGGCGATGTTGGCCAAGGTCAAGAAACTTGTGACGTATAATTTGGAATGTTTAGATGGACACATTTTCATGCCCGTCCTAACGTATGGTGCAGAAGCTTGGACGATGACAACATCCCATGAAACGACGCTTGGAGTGTTCGAGAGAAAGATTCTGCGTAAGATTTTTGGACCTTTGCACGTTGGCAACGGCGAATATCGTAGACGATGGAACGATGAGCTGTATGAGCTTTACGACGACATAGACATAGCGTAGTGAATAAGGATCCAGCGGCTACGTTGGTTGGGTCATGTCGTCCGAATGGTTACAAACGCTCCGGCTTTGAAAGTATTTGATGCGGTACCAGCTGGTGGTAGCAGAGGAAGAGGAAGGCCTCCTCTGCATTGGAAAGATCAGGTGGAGAAGGACTTGGCTTCACTTGGTGTGTCCAATTGGCGCCGTTTAGCACGAGAAAGAAACGACTGGCGCGCTTTGTTAAACTCGGCCAAAACCGAGTAAGCGGTTATCGCGCGAATTAAGAAGAAGAAGAAGATGGACAAATGTTTACCTAGCAACAGACCAAACAACAAATTCATATAGAATTTCTTACCACGTTTCATCGTCTTGTATCTTAGCAATTCAGTTTGCAGATATGGAGAGGAGGCCAATGCCTTGTATATTTTCTAGTGAGAATAGACTCCTTTTGCCTTTGAGACTGTTTATTGCCTTTTAAATGAGAATATTGATATTTTATCTAGTGGCTACTTGGGATGTCTGATCGCCGCAGATGGAGAAAGTGAGCCTGTCGTTGAAACCCCTTTCAACAGACTAGACGAAATGGGGGCAGACCACGAATAACCCGGCACCTTTCAACGGAGGCGGAAATGAGGTCTTTGAATAAGAGTTGGATTGAACTTAGAGTGTTTGGACAAAACCGCGTTCGATGGTGAAGAGGAGTTGTTGATGCCCTATGCTCGAATTAGGAGTTAGAGGATTCAATGTATGTATATATAATTATACATATATAAGGACTTATATATTATCTAGTGGCTGCCAAACTTTTGCAGACGCTGGGGTAGTAGCTGAGGCAACAGTGCTCCAAGTGATTGTTAAGGCATCTGCTTTATACCCTTTAAATGGCAGGAAGAACTTATTTTCCTGGACTTGCTTTGAAAATTACACCCGGTGGTGGTAATTTTTTCCATCTACTTTTTATTTACTCAGTTGCTAATAGTCTGCCTTATGTCTGCTTCACAGAGAGGTTCTGGACTGTGCATGCTCAGCCTAGAGAAAGACTGTTTTATCTACCTGAGCAATAAGAATAGTGAAGCATTATCAGTGATATGAAATCGTAAATTTCAAGAAAAATCTAAGCTCGTATCTAACTAATTCTCAATGAATATAAGCTTAATTTTTTTAGTATTGGCTCTTTGTTGCTATCTTGTGCACTGCTTTGGTTTTTTGTTTTATAAACTGAGTAGATATAAGTCTATCATCGACCATTCTGTTTATTATAATAAGGATCAACCAACTTCTTAGAAATTAATCTTAAAATGGCAGCAGTTAAGCCAATCTCATTTCAGTCTGCGTTTATAAAAGTCGACTTTGTATATTCCTAACGGATGACATTCTTTGAGTGGTACTGGCTTTTTGAACTTACGCAAAGTATGCAGAGTAAATTTTGTAATTTATATCCCAACTGTACTTACGTCTATTTTACTGCATCGATGCTTCGTCCTATCCTTTCATTATTAGTATTTTCTACGGCAAACTTAGCTGCAAAAATGATTTAAATGATAACCGAAAGAAAGAAAAATGGATAAACATGATTTTTCCATTACTAAAATAAATGTTATTGTAAATGCGTACGAAAGTGGCGCGAAGACGGAGTAGCAGACCAGTAGACTTACGACGAGTAGCATTAGAATGCAAATAAAAATCTATGGTATATTATGGCAAAAAGTAAGTGCAGGGGAAAAGGGCATGGACTCCGGAGACATGCTTGCAAATAGTACGTGGAAGTAAAGAAATTGCCAAGAAGGGCATAAAAAGGCATTTGCCCCTCGGATGCGCAGTCCACTGCTGATGAAGGTTCAATCAGCAGCTAATACAAATATTTAAATTCTAAGATATTCGTGTGAAGGCGACGGGCGTATTAAGTTACTTAATTTAACATATAATAATACATATACACATATAGAAAGTGCGCTCCAAAGTAAAGTGAATTTTGAAAAATAAGCGAAGAAGAATGGCTTTTGGCAAAATTGATTTACTTGATTAAAAATAGTACCTTTTTGACTCAATACAGCTATTTGCACGATTTCTAAGCGTTTTGAATGCATTGTTTTAGGTCATCAGTTGACCTGCACGATTTCATAACATAAGCAATAATGTGAAAGGGTAAAAAGCACAGATTAAGCGAACAAGAGTAAGTTTTCGTCGTTAAAATTAAAAAAAAAAACCTCGATAACTAATGCTGAGGTTTTGCGGAACAAAACTTATTTACACCTCAAGAGTAGTCCAAATGGTCGGTCAAAATGCGACAAATTTATATTTGTGAGATGCTAAAGTCGTACTCCATGCATTTAAAAAATGAGAGTTGTGATGAAATCAACGGTAATCACCAATTTCGTTTAGTCAACACGTTTACCATTATTCATGACCTCATAACAGAGTCCATACCAGACATATAGGTGCCTGATACTGGGTTAGAACTTCCCTATGGGCCCTTTCATGGCCTATGAGTGTAATTTTCAATTTAAAGATTTCTGTACAGTCTACTTTCCTATGAAAATTCCTTTTAATATTCTCCCAGGTAATCTTCGCTGCAATGAAGCGTTTTATGTGAGATATACTAAAACTGTTTATGGCATGAATGCTCCTTTAAGAAGGAAGCTATCCCGTTTGATGCTTATTCTTCTTCTATATTACTTGATTTAAATCCGAGTTTTTAGAATTTTTCGGTTAGACACTAGTTATAGTAACTGTGTTCGATTCACCAATGACTTAGCGAGTAGCGAATAAAATACAAAAAATACTTTGAATCTAACGTTTCACTTGATTTGGCAGCATTGCATTATTTTCCATTAAATAAAAAAACCGTATTTACTGACTTATAGCGGCTTAAACGGTTATAAAAAAAGGCTGAAATAAAAAAAATTAAAATTCTTTTGCATCCGACCGTCAAAACGAACACTCAAAATCGGTTATATTTTACATTTACTTCAACTGTTTCGTTTTATTTGATAATGCAACAGTTGTCGTCTTTTCGAAGTGTTTGACTAATGCATTGCCATTTCCTTCTCCGCACTTCACAGGCAATCTCGACTTGATTGGTAATCCTAAGCAACTCGGAGTTGTTTATTTTACTGGACCAGTAGATTCATAGTATGCGTCGAAGGCAGCGGTTGATGAAAATTTGAAGGCGTTTTGTGATTGACACTGTAACTTCCAAGTAGTACACCCATACAGCAGCACTGATTTAACACAAGCATTGAATATTTTCAGTTTGGTACCGACGCTTTTGCTATTGCTCTGCCATAGAGGCGCGAGAATACCAAATGCAGATGTCGCTTTGCATACTCTTTGTTCAATATCTATGTCATAGCCTCCCCTTGCGTTGACAATACTTCCGAAGCAGCAAAAATTCTCTACGCTCTCGAATTGTTGCCCATCCACTACCTAAATCTCAGAGGTGGTACTGTTGAGATAAAAGGCTTTAGTTTTATTGGCGTTGATTTTAAGTCCAGTCGAACGAAGCAGATGTCATGGGCATAGGTCAGGTATCTCAACATGGTGTTATCAAGCTTCCATTGAATGCCACGTCGATCACCAACAGGAAAAGTAGAGGCCATAATAAATTCGATAACCAAAAGAAAAAGAATTGAGGGAGGATATGCCCTTGCCGCACTCCACTCTCAACTCGAAAAGGCTCTGACAACGCACCTTTGTGGAGCAATCGCCAACTTACGCCGCAATAACTTCCTTAATAAGAACTACCAGTTTTTCTGGGATACCCCTTCTCCGAAGAGCTGCTCATACGCATTCGCGCTCGACGCTGTCAAAGACCTTTTGTTGAATTTAAGTCAAAACTACAATTTTTGTTCAATGACGATGCGCAGTGTGTTGATTTGGTCAGTGCATGAACAATCGGTACGAAATCCTGCCTGACAAGAGCTGATAGTCGCTTCAAGGTGAAGTAACAAAACTTCAATGAAAATGTAAACAAAAAAGCGGCAAAAAAATAAAAAAGCAGATCACTTTGTAATTGAAATCACCCAATCGCTAGGAAATAAAAATAAATCAGCTATTCTACTGATATCAACTCGGTTTCATGTGGGACGCTTAGCTGGAATTTCCTATATATTTTCCATACGATCCATACACAATAGTATTTTTTTTATTCACTATTCGGGTGTTTTTTGAGAGCTTAAGAACTTAAAATGATGATTGGAATGATTTTTTTTTATTATAATCTAGCAGATAATTTCGTCACATTTATTTTTAATATGATATCCGGCATATGTTCGCAGCTGCTATGAGTTACATGGTCCATTCATTCCGTCAGTCCAATGTTTGACTCTGTTTTTCAGTAAATCTGGCCTCAATGAGCATTGAATATTGCAATAAATCGATTGTTAAGCGCGCTATATGGCAAGTTGCGTCGTTGTGTTGGACCAAATGTCGTCCATGTTTAGCTGATAAATTTTTAGAAACAAAAACTCACTCAACATACGTAGGCCGATAGCGTTCGCCATTCACCGTAACATCAGTAATTTCAAAAGAACTAAGGACCGATGATGGCACCAGTGGCTTATGAAATTTTGCGAACAGATTTTTGAAGTGAAACTTCTTAGGCGTCGATGGACGAGTGAGAATGGAGAGTAAAATTTCAAGACCATGCAACGTTTTTGGCATTTTCGTTCCGCGAGAGAGAAAAAAGATATAACGTAGAGGAAAAGGAGAGAGAGAGAGCTATGCCTTATATATATCTTATATACACTCTAGGCTACTTTTGCTGAGTTTTTCTTTATGGTTGCTAATTTATAGTGAGAAATAACACTGCCTACTTTTTGGCGCTTGTTTGTTTGTGCAAATTTGTAGGAAATAAATTGGTGCCTACTTTTTGGCGATATATTTCCTTAGTGCCTACTGTTTCGGGCGTTTTTTGGACCCAATTTATTGGGGTTTTTTTTTGGTGCCTACTTTTTGGCGCTTATTTCCGTTTCCAGGCTAGCGCTTGTGCGTACTATAAAGTGCTATCCATTCCGGCGTCGGATTTAATGGTGTTGCCTTGTGGTAATTTGTGGCGTTGCTGCGGTCCTGAAATCGCTGCGTTTGTGCGGGTGATAAACGCTGGGAGTAATGCGCGTTGTTGCCACGGTTTGTGTCCGGCGTTTACCTACACCGGTTGATCCATATCCGTTTTTTGTAAATTTTGCCTATTGGTATTCTCTGCAAATGTTGTGAATTTATTAAGATATATATTCTTTCCCTCTCTCTCTCTCTCTCATTCGCTCTCGCGTCTCTCCCACTTTCTTTGTCTGCCTTGAGAGTTTCACTTTTGTTATGTTTACTACTATTTTTATTTTTTTCTAAGTAAATTTCCACAATTTGGAAGCGTTGCTCTGGCGTTAAAAGATTCTTGATGACTTTCTTATCCTTACTAAAAATAAATAGCAACACAGTTTGCCATACTTAGCTGTCAACCCATAGTTATCGATATCGTTAGTTCTCGCAAAAAAACACTCGATAGTTATGCGCTTTCAACTCAGACCGGTTACATTCACTGATGTGGAGCATTTTGAGTTGCTGCTTTCGGCATTATTCGCTAATTTTCCTAGTGTTCTCTTACAGGTCGGATGCAAAAAAATACTGCAAAAGTTGCTTGATCATCGCTTTCACAAACAAATTTTTCGGAGTTCAGAGAAGTAGTGAATTGAAAGAGGCAAGCATTTATTTATTTTTATTTGTTATTCAGTTACCTTATATTTATCACATCATATTGATTATTTAATAAATAAAATGAAAGCTAATATTTTTCAAATTAGCAACAAAATTTAATATCATCTATTATTAAGGAGTTCTGTTTACGTTGGAATGGATCTTTCTAAGACGAAGAATTTAAGGTTGCGGTGCGCACAAATTTATTTATTTTATTTATTTATTTATTACGGTCTTATAGGCCTAGATAATATTGGCAAAATTACATTAAAACTACTAAAAGATATAAAGTATATACTGAACAAACTTCAAGTATATAAGATGGGTATTATTGGCACAATAAATTTCAATTATATATTTCTAACTATCTAAATGCTATGGAAAGCTTAGAATACTCATATAAAAGTTTCTTAAATATTTCTGGACTCTCACAGTTTTTTAAGTGTACAGGTAATTCATTATATGCTCTAACTCCTCTACAGTATAAGCTCCTCCTGTCCAATTCATTTCTGGCTATTGGGACGTGAAAATTATTTCTGTTCCTTGTTTGGTAGTTGTGAATTTCACTGTTGTATATCATTCTATTACTTAGATATCCAGGTAGATTGCCTAATTTTATATTATGTATGAATTTCAAAGTGTAGTATGTCACTAGTTGTTTCACACTGAGCCAATTCAATTCTCTGAGCATTTCTAGAATTGGCGTGTCGTATCGTTTTCTTAAAATAAAACGCATCGCTTTATTTTGTTTCTTTTGTAGATTCGAGATTTGAGTGTCGGTGAACGTAAATAGAATTGTCGGACAGTAAATGAAGTGAGGCTCAATCATTGATCTATACACCATAATTTTGTATTTCTTGCTGATAAATTTACATGAGCGGAACATAATACCTATCTTTTTTACCTAGTTTCGCCTCTGTATATTTCAAGTGCTCATCGAATTTTAGCTTATCATCAATTATTATTCCCAAATACTTTATTTTATCAACTCTTTGCAAGGGATTATTTGCAATATTCAGCGTTATAATGTCTGGATCCACTGTTCTTCTTGTCATCAGCATATATTTTGTCTTATCGATGTTAATGTTCAGTTTGTTATGGCACAGCCATATGTATATCATATTTAAATCTGTTTGCACTTTAGATATAGCTTCTTCCATTGTTGGAGCACTCAGAGTTAATAAGGCATCATCCGCGAATAGACGAATTTTACAAAATTTTAGGTATTTAATAACATTATTGATGTATACTATGAATAATATTGGTGCGAGCACAGAGCCCTGTTGCAATCCTATTGGAACATCTATTTCTGAAGAGACAGCATCTCCTATTACCGTTTTTTGTCTTCTACCGCTTAGATAACTTTCAAACCAATTTAAAGATTGGTTTTGTACGCCAACATTGTGTAGCTTCTTTATTAAATTGTCTCTGTCTACGGTTTCAAAAGCTCTTTTCAAGTCTAAAAAAACTGATATTGTGATCTCCTTCTTTGACAAATTTTCTTTCCACTCTGTAATTACCAAGTTTATTGCCGATTCACACGAGTGCTTAGATCTAAACCCAGATTGTTCCTGTATTATAATTTGATGGTCATCAAGATACTGTAGCAGTTGGTCTTTGGCTATTGTTTCAATTATTTTTTCATCACATTGCAATGTGTTTATAGGACGCAGTTCTTCTGGTTTTGTTGTTCCTCTAATCTTTTCCACTGGAATAACTACAGAGATTTTCCAGCACTCCGGGAAAATACCTTGAGAGAAGCTTTCATTGATTAGGCAGGCATATGTATATCCCAAGTACTCCATAGAGTCTTTTATTACACCTTCCGTTAACATTTTTTTACCACCATATTTATTTTTTAATGACGAAACAGTTTTAATTATATCATCCGTGGTGACCCTCCTAAATTCAAATATGTTTCTGTCCAAAACTTCACGCTCTTCATTCATTACAATGTTTTCGATACTATTATGAATTGTCATGATGCTTTCCACAAAATATTTATTAAGCTCATTTGCTATCTCATTTTCATCTTCGATCCAGACGCCATTTAATACCACTTTCTTTATTTTAGTTGTGTTGTCAGTCATTACTTCTTTCAGCCGTTTTAGAAAGTTCAAATTTTAATTTATTAAGCTCCGTAAGTTCTCTATCATACCATTTATTTATTAGTTTAATTTGAACTAGTTTGTCATATGTTAACTTTGACATGATATTAATCAGAATACTACTTAGCTCTTTAGTTCTATGACAGATATCAAGATTATTCAACTGAACCAAGCTGTAGTTGCGCAGGTGTTCAGCAAGATTTACTTTGGAATAATTTTCCCAACATTTTCGGATTTCAAGGATTCTCATTTTGTATTTTTTCTGCACTGGCAGTATGAACTGTATGGTTTCATGATCGGATATTTTGTATTTATCTAAATTTTTACATATTTGTATTTCGCTCCTATTAGAAAATAACAAGTCAATTTTTGTCTGAGCTGATTCAGTGATTCTTGTATTGAAGGAGATTCTTTGGTACATTGAGAAAGCTTGGAAAATACTAGTTAGATGGTTCGTATATGTTGATTGATTGTTCATATTTATATTAAAGTCACCAAAGGAAGAAATATATCACTTAAATTGAGTTTATAAAATTTTAGATGGAATTGTAAAAAATATTCGATAAACAATTTTAAAGATTCTCCTTTATATTAGATGAAGATATCTTCGATCAAGGAGTATTTAAATATATGCAGCAATTTATACCCAACGTTTTTCTTAGGCTACTGCCTTTAAAACCTACTCCATCTTTTATATAACATAAGTAAAAAAACCGTTACTTTTTTCTCTGTACTATTTTTTTTTTTCTTATTTTTACATCTTTTCCTCTTCAATGGCGCACCCAAGTAATTAGCACCGTTCAGTGGCTATAGTTGCAACTGCGCGTGGCATCACTAGGGAGTAGAAAACAGACATGAAGGGGCAACTACTTCTATTTTGTCTTGCAATTTGCGCTTTGCTCTCTTTATTTTAATTAAATATTGTTTTCTTCTTCAAAGCAACGCTAACGGTAGTTCTCTGAGAAATTAAAAAAACAATGCTAGGCGAACACAGAAAAAGAGAATTTTACTTGAACTTTAGTGGCAACTTATTGGCACGTGCCTAAGCACTAAGAAACTTATGAACACATAGAAATTGTAGGAAGCCATTCTTTATTTACTTGCAGGAACAGTAGTAGTATTTGCTAATTAAATAAGTGGGAGGAGCA
This sequence comes from Anastrepha obliqua, assembly GCF_027943255.1. Lineage (NCBI taxonomy): Eukaryota > Metazoa > Arthropoda > Insecta > Diptera > Tephritidae > Anastrepha > Anastrepha obliqua. Next base: position 83,748,382 of record NC_072895.1, on the reverse strand, counting down.
TGAACTTGTTGCGCTACACTTTTGTTGATTCGCTTTTCTTCGATTGCATAAAATTGTATTCAAATGAAATTTTACTCAACACGTTCGCCGGCAATAAAAAATACAAGCGATTATTTTTTAAATTAAATTGAGGTAAGAAAAGTTCGAATTTGAAATTTTAATCGTTACAGAAAATGAATGTTATGGCACTCATCATGTTATAGATCAATTTTTCCTGCTACAGCAATTATTCCTAAAGTGCGGGAGAAATTATTTTTTATGTCTGCTTATTCAAATACTAAGTAAATATTAGTGCTGTAAGTATAGGGGCTTTGTTAAGAAAACAATATAAATATAAGAAATTAGTAAGAAAAACACTGACACTTCAGAGGCCTATCATTTCACTGTCACTTGATGACAGCAGCAATGACTTCATTTGTAGATTCGGCTATATTCTAAGCGTCATACTCGTGAATTAAAGCTCAAAAAATGGACATTAAAGAAATTAGAGGTGCAGTTTCCAATATATTTTACTATACTGATATATTATTCTCTTGACTGCCAGTAGGAACTTCTTAAATCAACATTTGGAGGACCTTATTAGCGCCCATATACTTATAGATCCAGATCATTATACTGTCTCTAGTGCGTAGCCTGGGATATCAAACCATCTGAATGTTCTGCGCCAACTCATTGCCTCGCAGGCGTCAAAGTTTGGAATATTTGGAACACCTGTTGAAAAGAGAAAACGTTGTAGGTAATTTTTATTATATCTTCGAAATTTGAATAGGGTAAGAACTGATAGTTGTTGATATTTTCACAGGAAGTCAACTGAACTCACATCGAATTTCAATTGATCCAGTTACGGAGCTTCTAGCATTTTTTCGTTGATATTACAGCTGTGTTGAGTCAGCGAAAATCCTTGTAGCTACTTCCTCCCCGTGGGCGTCGACTGGGCAATGGACACCACTGGCTGCAACTGCATGAGGTTAGGTTTAACCAGGTCTACCTGATTGCAATGTGGACAGGTGATGTTTAGCTAAGATCGATGTATGACCTCTCCTTCCTCTCCGCTGTGACTAGCCCTATATGATATCCCAAGGGGTGGTCGGGGGGCTAATACAAAGATCATTGCAAAAGATTCATCGCTACAGTGGAAACGACACAATTTTTTAATGGCACAAACAAGAATCGCAAAATAATTGAGCCCTTGATTTTGAAAGTGGTATAAGTCATATTTTCCTTGTTTCGAGATATTTAGAGTTTTGCATTTTAAAGGATTAACAAATATTTTTATATTGTGGAATATGATTTTTCGACAGTAAAGTAGTGCCAACAAACAAGTATTTATTATGATTGAGAAATTTATAACCATTTTTAAAAGGAAATGTGGTTTTGAGACGTTGAAATGACTTATACCACTTTCAAAATTAACTGCATGACTTTATAAATGATTTATACCATCAAGGAATCATTTTTATTAGTAATTAACTAAGTAAATTATTTATTAGTATTTGGGGAAATAAAGTGTTTGTGAAAAATTGGTGGGATATAGGGTAGTAAATCCATCATATCTTTACGTTCTTTTTTCTGATATTGGTCTAATGGTTACGTATAATGGAAGCAAATCAATGTTTTTGTATATTCTAAGTCTTCCACTTTTAGGTTAGAGATCTAATACTTTGAATTCGGAATTGGCATCCAAGGAAGTTTTATAAAACATCTTATGTGGAGCATTTTTTAGAAATCTGATTCATTGTATTTTTTATCCAAGACACAGCTTCTCCATTGGTGTTTTTCTTTGAAATGAAATATTTCTGAGCCATACATGTTGCGCTTATAATAAGCTACCGAAACAGAAAGTTTTGGATAAGAAAATACTTTCTGTAGATCAAATGTGAGCCCGTAATATCCACTCGTGTTATCTTTTGCTTTTTGTATGTCATCTGTTAAACTTTTTCTAGCCTGTTCGGCACTGTTAAGATGTGAATCATAAATTTCCATAAGATGCAACTTCTCGTCTTCATTACTGAATGCTTCAATTTTTAGTTTTAGCGAATCACACTTTTGGCACGTTTTTACGAGGAGTATGAAAATTTAAGTTGAGCTCCGGATTGAATATTTTCCTGTAAGTGCACTATTTCACACGTGATGTATTATTTTCATCACATTTTTTCACATACAGCATTTTTCGAATATCTAAGTCAGCGCTTAGATATTTACTTTCGACCTGAAGTGTGATGTGATCTTGTGTACTGGCTCTCATATGCTGGAAAGCTCAGAAAATGTTCTCGTACCACTTTAATTTTTTCTTCATCTGTTTTTCTAGATGAACCAGCCATTTTGCCACGACCATCCGTTCCATGTGTTTTTGCATTGAAGACACGGCTTTATCTTCCGTTAGATATTTTGAAAGTATCAAAAAAAAATTTTGCAAACAGAAACTTCTGAATTCCGTACATTTAGATGAAACTTAAAACTACATTTTCTCATATATCCTTCGTAATTTCTGGGTCGTCTTTCTTTTATTGGTTGTTTTCGAACCACACTATACAGAAACAAATTCTGTTTTTCAAAACTTGCTAATTTCCAAAAAGAATAAAAACAAAGGCAATCTTTATTTTCGAAAAGTTTACCACTAACATGCTTAGACTCGTTTGCTTCATATTCCTCTCCACTGTTTCTCTTCATTTTTCTTATATTTTGTGCATAATTACGTTGATTTCGTATCCTCTTTCTTGATTTCACGTTGCTTTCTTCCATTTTTAAGGGTTCCGAATTCATTTTTAAAGTATGAACTGATTCATCTAAAGACGATATTAGTCTTATTCGTTTCCATTTCTTTGAAACTTTACTTATACTTTTTCGCCGTATAATATCTAAAATTAACTATAAATAGTACGTTTATACATTAAAAGAATTACTTGATCATACCTGAACCGTTATCTGAAGACATGACAAAATTACCAATTATTTTGCCAAACTTTGTGAACAGACTGATTTATACCACTATCAAAAAAAACAGTAACCGATGCTTTCCATTTCAATTCAACCGGGCTATTCGGGTCATGTTCTTCGATTTCGATGTAACTGAAATAAGTTGCTCTCTGGTCAAAATAATGAGACACGTATTTTTTTGTTCGCCCGAAAAAATTTTTTTTCAAGAGTTATCGGCAATTTTGTTTTTCGGCTCAAAATCGATTTTTTTTAATTATATAAGAAAATTTTTTTTTTAAATGCCCATAACTTAGTCAAAAATGAACCGATTTTAATAATTCTTGGTTCAAAATGATCGTCATTACTTACACGAGCGACTTAATGTAGAAAAAATTGCAAAAAAGTAGTTGAAAATTTTTTATTTAGCAAAAAAGAAAAAAAAGAGATTTTTTCGAAATTCAATATTTCAAAAAGTGCATTTTTTTTTATAACTTTTTCCAAATCAAGAGGATACCTCCAACTTCAATTAAGCTGAATGCCTAGTAGCTAAAATGAGTTGTTTTTGAGTAATGAATTTTTGAGTAAAAAACCTGTTTCGCACTTTTTGCTAAATAAAAAATTTTCAACTACTTTCTTGCAATTTTTTCTACATTAAGTCGCTCCTGTAAGTAATGACGATCATTTTGAACCCAGAATTATTAAAATCGGTTAATTTGGACATTAAAAAAAAAATTTTCTTATATAATTAAAAAAAATCGAGTTGGAGCCGAAAAACAAAATTGCCGATAACTCTTGAAAAAAAATTTTTTCGGGCGAACAAAAAAATACGTGTCTCATTATTTTGACCAGAGAGCAACATATTTGAGTTACATCGAAATCGAAGAACATGTCTCGAATAGCCCTTTTGAATTGAAATGGAAAGCATCAACCGTATTTTGTTTATCAACCAAAAAATAAACACCTTTTATCGAGTTAATTTTCATGGCATTCTGTTAATCTCTTCAGATTATGTTATTTTATTAGGATTTGATATGCAATAGCTGATAAACTAGAATTTTAAAATTTTTGACTTATACCACTGATGCTTTCCATTTCAATTCAACCGGGCTATTCGGGTCATGTTTTTCGATTTCGATGTAACTCAAATATGTTGCTCTCTGCTAAATAAAAAAATTCCAACTACTTTTTTGCAATTGTTTCTACATGAAGTCGCTCGTGTAAGTTATGACGATAATTTTGAACCCAGAATTATTAAAATCGGTTCATTTTTGACTAAGTTATGGGCATTTAAAAAAAAAATTTTCTTATATAATTAAAAAAAATCGATTTTGAGCCGAAAAACAAAATTGTCGATAACTCTTGAAAAAAAATTTTTCGGGCGAACAAAAAAATACGTGTCTCATTATTTTGACCAGAGAGCAACATATTTGAGTTACATCGAAATTGAAGAACATGACCCGAATAGCCCGGTTAAATTGAAATGGAAAGCATCCACTTTCAAAATCAAGGGCTCAATTGTTTATGAAAAGTGGCTTTACTTTACTTATAGGGGCAAAGTGAATTGAAAATTTTGAAGTCGTTTCTCCCAAAATTTTGATGTTTTGAGTTATGACGTTCTTCCAGCAAACCAGCCATACGTGCTTTTACTAATTCTTTTTTCTTTTTTCTAATTTTTAGTTTTATATTATCGTAGAGAGATATTTTTTATATGAAAAGTATAGTGAACATTTTATTTTTTATCGATGCTTGCACTATCGAACATTTTCGATCAAATTTCTTATCGATGCTTGCACTATCGAAAATTTTCGATCAAATGCAAGAATCTCAGACACGAATAAACACTAGAGAATGTCGGTTTCTAGATTGACATCAAAATGCGTGTACTTACATACATACATAAGCATAAGTAGGCATAAGTAGGTACTACAGCAACTGGATTATTCAAGAGTCACTCTCAAATTTCTCTCACGATATTATATGATACATACGCATGTACGAGTATGTATACATACCTATTGTTTGTACATCGGTACGATGGAAGCATATAAGCCACAATAGAAGTCACATTAACCACATACATGCGTATATACACATGCATATGCATACATGTGTGGATATACTTAGCTTAGCGATGAATACAAATGTTTATAGATGAAACTATTAATAGTTTTAAAAATAAAAATAATAAAAATGAATAAATTAAATACGTCGCTTATTTCACTATCTACTGGTTGGTGGCGTCGAAGTGTGGCGAAGCGTGCTGTGTTTCGAAATTGTATTGATAGGCGGGGTGAATTACAAACAACGGTCCTGTGGCGCAATGGATAACGCGTCTGACTACGGATCAGAAGATTCCAGGTTCGACTCCTGGCAGGATCGCAAATATGTGACTTTTTCCTGTTTTTTTTTTAATATTTATATTTATATTTTTTTTTTAATATTTTTTACCTGTAATTGGAGTATCCTCCTATTTTATACACATTTTTGCTGTTATCAGTACATGTATGTGTACGCGTATATATATATGTATGTATTTGTTCGATTCATGTAGATAAGTCGAGTGCTAATGAATTTAATAAATATTTAATTACCAACACTCCTCTAATGGAGGAGATCAGATGAACGCAAGATCACTAATTTAATATATCAATAAATATTATATATTTCCCGGGAAATATCTATTTTTCGGTTGACTTCAAGCGTGAGCTTCTTTTTAAACATAAACTACTCCTTTAAGAAGTATTTTGGTTTATACGGTTAAAAGATTTCAATGATACATTTGAGCCAAGTTAAATAATGTTTTAATGAACTTAACCCACCCTGTCTATAGGGTTTTGAAATAGGTACACCTGCGTTCACTATAATAGCAGTGCGATATTTTGAAAAGTTTTGACCATTGAATTTCTTTTTATTACATTTTTTGTATGTTTTCATAAAAATGTAGTCCATACTAAAAAAACTATATAACTCAATGTTTCAAGCTTTGTAAAAAATTTAACGAATTCAAAAATGTTCACCAAAATTTTAATGTTTTTTAGTAAAAAATGCTGAGTGTGCAGTTTTAAAAAATATATAAATAATTGGTTCTTACACACTTTTTAGGTGTTTGACCGAGCTCCTCTTCCTATTTGTGGCGTGCTTTGTTCCACTACCGAAGGGACCTACAGTTTTAAGCCGACTCCGAACGGCTGATATTTCTTATGAGAACCTCGGAGGTTTGCCATTGCCTTCATTATACAGAAGGAAATTCATAACATCACAAAAAAATATCAGAAATCAAAAAAAAATTTGAATTATTTTAAATTGGCAAAATTTCAATGGGTTACAAAACTTCCCAGAAAATTCGGATTAAAAATAGTTTTGATGACAATTTGCTGAATTTTTTATAAAGTTTACTATTTTGAGATGAGTTTTTTGTAATATGAACTACATTTTTATAAAAAAAAGAAAGATAATAGAATTATTCCCGACCTCAAGAAAACTTGCAATCTAATTCAGAAACCTTTATAAGACATCAGCTTGAAAATTATTATCCACATAGATCCCTTTAAGGTTGGAGAAAATTACTGCCTTTAAAGAACGAGGCGGCACCGTAGTCGAATGGGTTGGCGCGTGACTACTATTCGGAGCACGTAAGCTCGCATCTCCGTGAAACACCAAAATGAAGAAAAAGTTTTTTCTACTAGCGTTCGCTCCTCTTCAAACGCCAGAGTGTATTTCTGCCATGAAAAAGCTCCTCATAAGAAATATCTGCCGTTCGGAGTCAGCTTGAAACTGTAGGGCCCTCCATTTGTGAAATAACATCAACACGCACGCCACAAATAGGAAGAGGTGCTCGGCCAAACACCCAAAAAGCTCATCTCAAATAATCGATCGAATTCATTTAACCCACTCACACGTTAACATAGCAATCGTATTAAAAGTTTTGAAATTATTATCAGATTTGAAACTTTCAACAGCATCGCTGAGCAAGAACAACTAACTACAAATACAAGTACAGTGTTTTCGTATTAATTTCAAGTCAAAGTAGTGCCACACTCTACGTGTCAATAATGCCGATGCATTTATGTATTGTTCTCACACAACAAAAAAGTATTTAACTTATTAAAACTCTTGGCTTGGCATCTCATTAGCTGGTTGGTTCGATTTTTCGAAAGTTGTTGGCGTATCGTTTGACTTACTTCAATGTTAACTGGTAATTATACGCAATACTCTAACAACAATACCTTAAAATCGATAATTGGATAACGGCAGAAAACATCAAATGCAGCCTAGTATGCAGGAAAGGCAACAAAGCAAACAAATTCTCTATAAATATCCCTGTAGGAAAAAATACTAGTTGTGAGCTGTATAATACCAGTTCACTTCTCAGCCCAAACAGTTCGACCTCCATCTTTTCTCTATTTTAGCAAGTGGTATTTTTAACAAGACGATAGTTTACGAAAATTAAAATGGCCGGCTATGCAACATCAAAATACCTGGTCTTACTACCCAAACAAATTCTAGTCCAATAGAGTTATAAAATAACCAGTTTTACACCATTTAAAATATAAAAAAAACCTCTATTCAATTCGATTACAATGTTTTAAAATATTCTTTTTCGTATTGAAAGTGTAACTAGAATTTGTTTTTCATTAAAATTAAACGAAACTCATTTCCAGTACAGTAATCGGTGCAACATTCAAAAATTAGTTCAAACTTACATTACCATATAAGAAATTAAAAAAATAAAATAAAAACAAAAAAATGTTTAACAAACAAGTAAAGGGAAAAATTTAAGGTTTTCTGTTTAGGAACATAAATAAATAAAAGCAATGCTGGTAAAATTTCGGATTCATTGTTTATGTGCAGCTGTCTGTGCCAAAATAGTTGGTGCATGACTACCATTCGGAAGTGCACAGATTCGAAAACTCCACACGAAGTACCCATTGATAGAAAAAAGGTTTTTTTCTAATGGCGGTTGCTCCTCGGCAGGAAATGTTCAACCGCCAGGTGCCATGAAAAAATTTCTAATATCATACAATAAAAAACATCTATCGCTCTGAGGTGGCGTAAAACTGTGGGTCTCTCGATTTATGGAAACCATCAAGATGCACACCACAAATATGTAGGAGGTTGAGCTCAGCCAAACACCCCAAAGGGGGGTAAGAGCCAATTATATATATATAATATATTTTATATGATTAAAATTAATTTTATGATTATAAATATGTACTTTTTATGTATAGGATTTTTCTGCGATGACACTTGTTTGGAAAACCGTTTTTTATTAAATTGAATTCTTTTGCATTTCTCGTTCATCGGCTCTAGTAATGCCTTTTATATGTAGATTATGAAATAAAATGAAATGAATGAAAATACATAAAACTTACATTTATCTCGATATTATGAAAGAGTTTATCAAACAAAAAAATGCATAGAAATGTGTTTTTTTCTTGAGGATCTTTTTTCCGTGGGTCCCGGCTATATTTTACTTCATTAGTATATTCTTGCTAAATCTAATTTTAAGATTTTTGCTGATAGTATGCAGAGGCATACTTCTCATTGCAGAAAACTCTCAAATTAATCTGAAAATTGATACTCTACACTCTGTATTTTTTGTTTTTGTGTTAGAAGATTATTCACACTTTCCTCGGCCTTGCGGCACCATCTTTTCATTAAGCTTAATAAAGTCTTGTGTAGGGATCAGCGTAAAACAAATTTTAGAGTCATGTTAGCCAAGACGTAGATTTTACTTAGTTACAGATTGTGGCACAGCACATTATCACGATTGCAATAGTAATATTTTCTATCGTCCATGTTTACAATCTCTTGGAGCTGTTTCCCACAAATCCTTTCATTTTTGGCGAATTGCTTAATAATAGTCCTTATTAATTGTCTGACCTTCTGCCAAAAATTCGTGGTGTGCAATACCGTTCTAATCTATAAAAACCGCCAACATCGCTTTCTTTTTTGACTGAAAATAACATTGTTTTTTTTGGACTTGGTTCATTCGAAGCTCTCCAGGCACTCACTAGCTGTCTGGATTGCGTGTCGTACTCATAAGCCCATGCCTCGCCTCCAGTAATGATGCGTTTGATGAGTCAGTTTTGGAAATCATATTTTTAGCGATATAAACCAGATATCTGATTTTCCGAACTAATTTTTCCGATTTACCGAATTATAATATTTAATTACTTCTTTTGAGGCTTAAATTGCTTAAACTGCGCAATTTTAAAATATTATAAAACCATTCCTCTGAACTAGAATATTTCCATACTAGGTTGGCTTTTCCCTCCAGGGACATTACATAAGCATGCATACTGCATAGTGTAAGTATTGTATACACATACACAAGTATATTTACATAAATGTTTAACACTTTCGCCGCCGATAATGCTGTAGCATTCAATTTCAATAGGGATATTCACGATGCGGTCCAAATGGTCTCGCAATATTGGTTTGCACATTTATTTGCACTATAGACACATTTACTTATTTCACTGCTTGACAAATGTGTCACACAAAACTCTATAGTACATAAATGCTATATACTGCAACTTCGCTTGATACTGCAGGAGGTCTATGGACACTGCGCTGTATGAGCTAATGTGCCCTTGACTATGAGGAAACAGTTCCCTGTGCCTTCCTCGATATCGAGGGAGCTTTCGACAACGCTTCTCACTAGGAGATATGCTGCACACTAGAGAAACGCTGAAACCCTCCTCCTGTGGAACTTAGTAGTTGACGACCGGTTTCACTTGCTGATGGTGCTCATACTCATCAATGTAAACGTACGCCTGCATCGAGTCAGTGATACGGGTGTACGTTTACGTTGGGGAGTGTGAGCACCATTACAAACAACTGCTGTCAGGAATACGTTGATGATGTTATAATTATGGCGAGAAGCACGTTCGAGAACACTTTTTGCGACATACTGCAAAGAATTTTAAACCTCACGAAGAGATGGTGTGCTGGAGTGTGTCTGGCTGGGGTCAATGGTTCCTCGAATATCGTTCTTGGATAGTCAGAAAATAAAAAAAAATTAATCCAACTGCATTAAATCACATCGATGCGTGCGTAAATTACAACAATTTAGAATTATTTCCACGTTCACACTTGGCGGCAGTTAAACAACGTCAATGGATTACCAACCAAATATAAGTGACTCCAAATTCAAAACAGGCGTTCATAATGGGATTCACTATAGCAAGGACATATTTACTTACGCTTTTGAGAGCTTTGCAATGGATTGCTCATTTTTGTCCCACGATATCAAGCATGTCGTTGAAGGCATGTTTCCCTGAATTTCTGAAAACATCAAATGTTACACTATAAATCCAAAGTCAAGGCAAGATATGCGTTAAATTCCTTTGAAGGCAAAAGAGATTTTTAAGTAAATAAGTTTTAGTAAAATTCATATTAAAATTCGTTGCGTGAAAATTGTAGCTTAAAACATACACATATATGTACAGGTACAACGATCTAAATCAAAATCCGTTACGAAATGATAGCACACCTACTCGTATACGAGGATTGCCTTTTATGTTTTGCGCTATTGCAACACTACGAGTGATGAGCTGTAATTTGCGATGTTATTTTTATCGAAAAGTTTGGTCATTTTTAGCGTAAACTTACATGTAAAGTTTTCATTTACGAACTTTATTTGTTCTCTTTTTAGTAAGTAACTCACTGTGAGTGAAAGAATTCAGCTCGCTCAAAAGAGAGAGTTGACTCATGGAAATTTTCGTGCGCTGACTTATTACGATTTTCGACGTGGTTTATCGATATGAGAGTGCATTGATTAGTTTACTTAAAATTTTGGAGTTGAATCATTACACTTAGGTACAGTGAAATACTGGTACAACGAGTTCCAACGTGGCCGTCGATCCTGGTAGAATGAATTTCGTCAAGGTTGTCCAAAAAGAATTGTTGAGAGAGGAACAGTAGATGCTGTGGGTCAATTGATAACGAAAGATCGGTAAGTGACATATCGCGAGATAGATGCATCCTTGGACATTAGTGGGACCATATCATCCGCGCATTCAACATTGCCAGAATATTTGGACATCAAGAAAATTTCTTTTCATTGGATACCGCATAACTTGACAAAAAAGATTACAGTATGGTGGTGTAAAGAAATGGTAAAGAAATTCAAGCTAGGGTGGTTCAAATCACTTCTATGACATCGTAATAGGTGACAAATCTTGGATCTATGCATCTATAAGCCGGAAAGAAAACAGCAATCGACAGTATGGCTCTTCCGAACGACCTTAGTCCAATAAAAGTTGTTCGCATGAGAAGCAGCTCAAAGTAAACAGTCATTTTGGAGTGGTACATAACCCTTTGTTTACCAAAAGTTTTCGAAGAACTACGGAAAGGCAACCACCGAAGACGAATCATCCTTCACCAAGATAATGAGAGATATCACTTATCGGCTCAAACAGAAGTATTTTTTAGCACTCAAAATATCAAATTATGGGTAATCCGCCTTAAAGCCTTGATTTTAAACCTAATTATTTTGTTTCCTCCCTTTAAAAAGTTCATTTTGGAGGCATCTGCTTTTGAGTGGCAAAGTTGCTTTGAAAATTGGTTCACGCGAATGCAGAAGTGTGAATATTTGAAGAAAAATAAAACATTTTTCATTATTTTTTTACTGCGTTTTCTTTCTTGGACGCAAAATATAAAAGGTAACCCTCTTATTACGTCCGTTTGCCCCTACGTACAAAAGTAAGCAGATGCGCGGTATTTTTTACTGGTTCGCTGTACGTATTTGAATATGACTTGAAAAGTTAAAGAAATTCCATTGTGAGAGTTTCCAGGATAACTGAGGCTAGACTCAGCTATTCATGGAACAATAAGAAAAAAATCTGGTAGAGGCGGGGTATTTTAAAAATGACAAAAAAAAGAAATCCAGAAAACCTTCAACAAAAAATACATATTTTCCAAAAAAAATACTGTACAAGAAATTGTATCCTAAAAAATTATTAAAAAAATCATAAAAATGTGAAAAGGAACCGAAAATATTTCACTTTAAGAATACTCGAATATCAAGATTTTCTATAAGTACATTGAATAAATCTGAGAATTATTAATTTTTTTCACAGTTTACAAGTAAACCACTCTTCGGAAAAATTTAAGACAATATCCAAAGTACTTGAATCACGTTTTTGTAGTAACTACAATTATTTAGGATCTTAGTTATTTTTTTAAGGAATTGAAATTTTGCGCGTCTTATAAAGCTCACTAAAGCTCTTGATGCTTTCTAAACTTCTTTGCAAGTTTTCTTAAACAACATTCCTTAAGTTACATAGAAAAATGTCAATAAATGCGTCTATATATCCCCAAATCTCTAATCATCTCAATATATTCACAAGAAATATTAATGTATACCCGAATAATAACAACTTAAAAAGAAGAACAATTTCAGAAGAGTCTCTGTATACTAAAAATACGTAAGCATGTATGAGCGTACATAGGTATGTATATAAGTATATATGTATACACGACACACATTGACATATCCCTTGCCAAATGGAATCGCATTTACAAGGCAGTAACCACAATCAATGGACCGAATGGAATGCCAACTGTCCGCGGAGGCCAAATATGTCAGTGTATACATATGTGACCAATACATTTGTGGCATGCTCGGGTGGCATGAATGATGAATGCAACAAACTAAAATAATATAGCGGCATCAAGTAAATGTACTTGTACGTTCGAGAACATCCTGCGAAAAATTTAAAATTCATCAGTTATTTCCAAAACGAATCAATTCCTTTTAGAAGAGAAAGAGGATATACGTGAGCTGGTGTGTGCATGAATGTTTCAAATCATCGTATCTACAGTGATGTAAAGATCTTTTGAAGTAAAAGGGCATACTTTAGTTGGTATAGAATTTTAAATTTTCGGTTCTTTTAACATTCCTCCAATCTTTTTTTATATTATTTTAATTTTTTAGATAAGGATATAAAGTATGTCTTAAACTTTTTGTTAAATTTAATTGTGATTTATTTATTGTCAATTTTGAAAAGCAGTCCCTCAAGAAAATTCAATTTTCTTTTAATTTTCAAGATAACTGAAGATAGTATAGTTTAAATAGATTCAAAGCCAACATTTTCAACGTTGCATAAATCTCAGAATAATACATATTTTTCTTAAATCTTTTTCCAATTTACTTATTATAAAACCTCTGATTCCAATTCACTAATTGGGAAAACATCATTCAGTGCTCGATTAAATATACACAGTTGTAAGTACCATAGAAAGCGCTATGGAAAAACATTGCATTCAGCCGTTTTTATTGATGTATGCAAGTTTTCACCAATGACACGAAGGGCTCCTTTCAAAGCTCATGTCCATGCTGTCAACACAATACAGCGCTCGTTCTACAAATAATCAAGTTTTTAGAAAAATCGACGACAATGTCCAAAATACTTGGATCACTTGGCATGGATCGCTCTTGTCTTTTGCAATTTGTGATGTACATTTTGCCATCTTGTCAACATTTTTAATAATAGAATTTCATCTTTGACTTTGGTGTTTAATTTCGAAGTAGATGCTGACTTATTTGAGCTTATATTCGAAGTACACCTGTGGGGTTACGCACAGCCATACTTGACCAAGTGGGCTAAATTTCGCAAAGCATTAGAAAATACAAATAGAGGGTACTAAGGGTTTCTCACTAAGAGGTGTTATTCCCGTAGAAGATCAATGGTTTCATTGCTTGTGTGGCACGTAGCGCCGTCTTGTTCGTTAATCACCTGTCGATAGCGCAATCCATTCACCGTAACTGTTGCTCCAGCTTCATTTTCGAAAAAGTAAGGTCCAATGACTCCGCCGGACCGTAAACCACACCAAACAGTCACACGTTGAGGATAGAGAGGCTTTTCAACTATAACTCTTGGATTTTCTGAGCCCCAGATCCGAAAATTTTGCTTTTTAACGAAGCCACCGAGGTGGAAATAGGCCTCATCACTCAAGATGATTTTTCGATGAAATTTCGGATCATTTTCATGCATTTCAACGACCCAATCAGCAAAGACACGACGTTGTTGATGACCGGCCGTCTTGAGTTCTTGTGTTAACTGGACTTTATAAGCCTTAAGATCCAAATCTTTATGCAAAATACGGTGTAATGGTGTTTGTGGAGTGCCTAATTCCAAAGAACGACGAGGAATGGACAAACCTGGGTTTTCTTCAACACTTTCTGTTACAACAGCAATATTTTCGATTTTTGGCTGTTCTTGAGCGACGTGCACGGTTTTATTCTTCACATCACTAACTTGTCCCAACAGATCGAATTTTTTCATCAATTTCTGTATTGCGGTCCGACAAGGTACTTCACGATGACCCAAAAATGTTCGAATTTTACGAACCGTCTCTGCCAAATTTTGCCCATTTTTATAGTGATTTTTAATCATTTCAATGCGTTGTTTAAGCGTGTATCGTTCCATTTTTATTAATGGCCTAGTTTCTACTTCTTAAATATTAGAAAATGACAGCTTCAAAAGTGGCATCTACCGAAATAGCGGGCTATTCAAAATAGCACCTGTTATTCGAAAACACTTATTTTTATGAAATATATGTTTTCACACTACACAATCCACATTAACTGCTGCTATGGTTTTAAATCGAGATGAGTAAAATTATTACGAAAAAGATCAATGACTACACGAATTACTTGCTCAGTAGGCCGATTATGTTGACCGCAAAATGGACGAAGTGCTCTTTAAACTTGAATACAGATTTATTTTTTGCAAAGTAAATTTCCACAATTTGGAAGCGTTGTTCTGGCGTTAAACGACTTTTGATGACTTGTTAAACTTTACTGAACAGAAATGTCAACACAATTTGATATTCTCAGCTGGCAAAACATTGTTATCGATAACGATAGTTCTCATGAGGCTAAAAAAACATCCGATATTTAAGATTTTTTAATAAAATATTTACTTATGGTAGTCGGCAATATACAAGGTGAAGTCCAAAATAAACAAGACTGGCGTCATAAAAATGTTTGTGATGGCGCAATCTTTTTAATGACTTAGTGCGTTAGAAGTTACATCCCTAGCTGACTTCCAGTGAAAGCTTGGAGACATTCGGTTCAGTGGAAGCGAAGTTATCGCGTCTAAAGTGTCAGTATGTTTGTGTCATCGGTACAAAAATGAGTTTCGAACAAAGAGCTAATATCAAATTTTGTTTTAAAATCGTTAAAACGTTTGACGAAACATTTGAATTGATCAAAAAAATGTATGGGGATGATTATCTATCTCATGCCAGAGTAATGAGTGGTTTACACGTTTTAAAGATGGCTGTGAGGACATAAATGACAATGAACATACCCAAATGCCCAAAATCAGTATTCACTGAAAACTCCATCGAAATTTTTCGCAAATTTATCAAAAATGAACCGAAATCATCGTTGAAATTCATCGTTGAAATTATCGCTTTTTAACTGATCATTTGGGCTTACGAGGAACAAAAATTGCTCAGAATACAACATTCGGAAGACCTCTTTAAAAAGGCGAGAATTTCCTTTACAACATTGTAACTGGTGATGAAACGTGGTGTTTCCAACATGAACCTGAAATTAAGCGTGAAAGTGCTGAGTAGAAGGCCCCAGACGAGCCACCACCCAAAAAATCGCGTTTGTAGAAGTCAAAAATCAAGTCGACGTTCATTTGTTTTCACGATTCAAAGGGAATTGCCCACAAGGAGTTCATCCCTTCGGGCCAAACCGTCAGTGTAATTTTCTATCTTGACGTTTTGAAGCGTTTGTTGCATCCCATTCGTCGAATTCGCTCTGAATACCGCGAAGGAGGAAGCTGGCGCTTATTGTATGATAATGCACCATCTCATCGATCCACTCTTGTGGCTGATTTTTTAACTATAAATCACTCACCGTATTCGCCTGATATGGATCCCTGTGACCTCTACCTATTCGGAAAATTGCATTCGGACATGAAAGGAAAACGTTTTGCCTCCGTAGAGACCGTCCAAAAGTCTTGTACCGACATCCTGAAGTGCACCGGTCAATGACCATGACCTGAAACACCCTTTCGAAAAGCTTTTATCTAGGTATGTAGGCCAGATGGGACTATTTTGAATAAATAAACTCGAAGTTATCAGATCAAAGCTCCAGTCGTTTCTATTTTAGCTCAGTGTTGTTTATTTTGGACTTCACCTTGTAGCAAAAATACCCAAATAGAAGTATGTACTGGTAAACCATAAAAACAAGTTGCTTTATTTTTGCACAATACTGTAGGCACATTTGGTCACCAGTTCCGGTCACAGTTTTCTGGGTGCGCTACTTGCGTCAATTGGAAGTGGTATGCATGTTGTATGCACATACATATGTGTGCTGATCTGCAAACCACAGTTATAATGCATTCACATTCAATTTGGTTGATAGTTGAACGAAATTGTCAAAGAAGTTGCGCAGTGTTAAGAAATATTTTTGCTATTTTCGGCAACAAGAAATCAGAGTAAATGGGTCATGTCAAGCAGCAGGCATGAATACTCATATGCATACTCTTTTATATATTCTTCCAATATGTGTGTATGTAATTGATAGTTAGGTGCAAGTGATGTATTGCAGTAACAGTGATATGCCGGCTACATATATACTTACTTATGCGGCATGCGAACAGTTTATTTATGCAGCAGGACACAGTTGTACGGCAGCAATGCGATGCATTCGATTTATTTTGATCGCTGGACACATTTGTCATTCTTGCTTCATTATTACATTTGATTTGGCGTGCGCAGGGATCATGTGGCTGGAGCATTCACTTATTCTTATTCTTTTACTTGTATTTTAACAAATGGGAATGCCAAGTGGAATGAGGCAAAATATTTTCACTTCATACGTGAGCAGGTGCCAGAAAAATTCTATGTAAAGTGGCTTACTATAGGTTGAATTGAGAGCTTGACAACTATGACTGTTGATGTGAAATAGGGGAAAAAGTTTTTAATTGAAATGTAGCGGAAACTTCTCATTGAAGTGGAAATACACACATCATGGTAAAAATTAGAAATAAACCGTAATTTGTTTTATTTTTGATAGTTTTGATTATTTTCCTTTTTCTTATCTTTTTTTATTTTCATTAATTTGCTCAAAACTTTGTACAAATTAAAAAAAAATTTCAAAAAGTTTTCATCAAAATTTAAATTTTGTTAATAAAAATTAAAAAAACAATGGGTACGCAGTTTTGGAGCCCATCCAAATTTAGTATAATAAAGTGCGCGTTTGAAGTGGCTTAAAATTCTAGCTGATTTTTGTTAATATTTTTCTCGAACCATATTGCAAATTTTTCCAATATAAAAACCATTTTCGTGCACTCGTTACAACTGATGCCTGCTATTACTACATTTCAACTTTCTTTCAGTTTGAATGTACTTTACGAAACTCGGCGTTACCTTCTTCTTCTTCTTAATTGGCGCGATAATCGCTTACGCGATTTTGGCCGAGCTTAACAAATCGCGCCAGTCATTTCTTTCTCGTGCACACACCAAGTGAAACCTTCTCCGCCTGATCTTTCCAACGAAAAGGAGGCCTTCCTCTTCCTCTGCTACCACCAGCTGGTACCGCATCGAATACTTTTAGAGCCGGAGAGTTTGTATCCATTCGTGCCAACGTGCAAAGGTCCAAAAATCTTGCCGAGAATCTTTCTCTCAAACACTCCAAGCGTCGTTTCGTCAGATGTTGTCATCGTCGTTATCTTACCTGACACAAAAAATTTTTTAGCCATGAGTCCCACTCTCTGAGCCCAGGGAATGCATCACAAATTTTAATATTCGTATCTTAAAACAGGCTCGGGTTTCCACATTCATTATTGCGCGTTCAAGTACCTCCGTTTAATGAGACGAAAAACGTGTGATCGATCATTTGTCTGTGAGCAACGACTGTAAAGCTTTGATTTTGGTAAGTATGAATGCTGCGTTTCATATCTTATATACGAAACTTTCATTGTCATTTATTTTTTCCACCCGGGTTATTTCAAAATGGCGTGCAAGCGCATGAAATGTGAGAGTAGATTCTGCAGTGAATAAATTTTAATGCTCCATACAAAATTTTGCGTAATTATGAAGTTTTCTCTACTGGTCTTAACCGAACAGTTTGTGGTGTTAATGCACGTAATAGAATTTGTTTTTTTTTTTTAAAGATTTGGATTTACATGCATCTGGTACTAAATCTGTACTACAATTAAATGAATTATTTATTGCTTATAAAAGGTCTTTCAAAAGACTCGCATAGATGTTGTTTTAAAATAAAACATGCACAAAATACAGCTCTTAACAATTATATATGTATATTTATGTGAAAAATTGCATAATTTAATTATCCACCATGAGCAGGTCTACAGGTAAAACCCGCTCAACAGTTGATTCATGAATGCCGAATTGTTGAGAAAGTCAAGGTATCTTTGGTGAAGGTTGTTCAGCAACACTTGGCACTACAGCAGCAATATTCTCAACAGAACATCCAGTTTTAGGTCTGCCAGTCCTTTTTCTATGCCCGATAGAAACGGTTTCTTAAAATTTGTTAACAAACCTTTGAATTGTCGGCTCTTTCCGACGATTATCTCCATCAAAAATATCACGAATTTTGCGATATGTTGTTCTTAAAAATCGACCTTTTTCATAATAAGTTTCAATAATTTTAAAGCGTTGTTCTATCGAGTAAAACTACATTACTTGACAAATGCCAGAAATAACACAAAGAAGGCACCTTCTAGGAATCATCCACCATTGTCATCTATAATAATATTTTAAGCCCTTTATAATATTTAAACTTCAAGAGTCTGTTGTATAAATTAGATATAAAAAAATAGATAAATTGGTTGTGAAAAAATGTAGCTTATAAATGTAAGAAAAGAAAAACTGTATCTAATTTAATTAACCCAAACCAACATGGTTTTGTATCTGATCACCCTACAGCTAGTAATTTTCGCCTCAGCATTTTGGAGGGCGTCAATACTTTTTAGTACATCCTAAACCACAAAGTTCTTCAAAAATTAAATTGGATGATTAATTTTGCGCCACCTTGTATTTTTTATAAGACCTCAGCAAAGCAAAAAAAGTGGACTTTAAGAAATTTTTAGCGTTTTATGTTAAAAGAGCTCCAAATCTGTCTACCTAAAAAAATGTAATTAAATTATTTCATTTATTTAATAAAGTTTAATTAAATTATTTTATTTATTTAATAAATTAAAAAAAAAATATTATTTAATTACTAAATTATTATAAATAAAATTTAATAATTAAATCATTGTTTATTAAAATAAAAAATTTATTAAATTATTCAATACAATAAAAAAAAATAATTATTTAATGGAATTTTTATTATTCTGAAAATGGAATATGTGAGCCCTGAGGACTCAGGGTAATAGTTTAAGGAATTTTTCGAATAGGGGGTGCGATTAAAGGTTAACTCAAATTTGCTAAATACTTTACTTCAAGAGTTTAATTGTTCATATTTTTTGAAAAAACCGATACTTTTCTCACAACCAAATTTGTTTTCATTTTCGATTAATGTTGTCGAGCATATGTAAGTGGCCACTTAAGTGCACGAGTCTACAAAAGCAATCACGTCAGTTTGTATGCAGTGTACGAGTGTGTTTCCTTGCACTTCAACTTTAACCAAGAGTAATTTCCACTGATTACCTTTCGCACA
Organism: Anastrepha obliqua; assembly: GCF_027943255.1. Taxonomy (NCBI): domain Eukaryota; kingdom Metazoa; phylum Arthropoda; class Insecta; order Diptera; family Tephritidae; genus Anastrepha; species Anastrepha obliqua. The sequence continues at coordinate 83,728,809 of NC_072895.1, read as the reverse complement.
CTGGCGCTCGATAAGTACGCTGCTCATTTACATCAATATCATACATTTGCATCATCATTATCTTCATTATTGCCAGTGCCTGCGGTTGTACACAACGCTCTCGCTCATTTATTCCTTTCATTTCATTATGTTTCGTTCGGTAATTTAATAAAATTATAATAAATGTTAAAAGCCTTTAATTCCCATTGATAAAATGCGTTTAATGCATGTCATTCCCTTCAAGCCAGCGATGTTGTCTGTAGCGGAAAAAATACAAGAACGTTTTTTTGTTGTTGCTGGACATCTTTGTAGTTTTTGTTGTTAATTTCAGTTGAATACTGCAAATATTCTTAAGTGGTGTTGCATGTCCGTTAAATGGATGCTTTACTATGTACATACATACATATTATACATACATCCGAATTAAATAAAATTAAGCAGCTTTACTGCAAGTAGAGTGAACAAAAATTCGGTACAATTTATTGTAAACTGTGGAAATTTATTTACGTACATATGTATGAACATATGTATGTATATTTTATACTTAAATTTGAGCCGAATTTCTTTGAAAGTTATTTGCAGCATAAATTAAGCAATTAACGGAATGATTTAAATATGTTCAATAATTTTGCTTTAAAATTCAATATAAATGTTCTTTGTACACCATTTGATTACTTTGATGCGGCGTACAGAGCTCGAATCGCAATGCTTGTGAACGGACAACAAAACAATTGTTTTCCCCTTTACACATGAAGTGTGAAAAAAGTGCGTTAAGCACTTCGGTCATTCGGGCGACTTGTTAAAAATTTTTTTTAAACCTGACCCTAACATACATATATACATACATATGTATGCAATGCAAATATTTAATTTTAGTTTTCAACCTTGTCATTCGATTTTGTGAAAGGAAAAACGCAGCCCATTCATTTCCGAAAATAGGAAAATAAAAACTTTTTGTGAATAAAATAAAGTAAAACAAAAATGTCAGGCAAATCGTGTGTCATGTGCAGAATAACTTTGAACAACGAAATCGGGATGTGCGCAGTTCCAAAATGTTCTTTTCAATACAGGACAGAAGCTTGCAAACAAAGCTTCACAAACTCTTCCAAATTTTGTGCGCTTCATTATAAGAACGAAGATTTTATATGTGGAAAACGAAAGTGCATTTCGTCTCTTCTCATAGAGCAGTTCACTTCAGAGGAGAGGTCCCATACGGCGTGAGTGGTTGTTGTTTTGGAACACTTTTTCGGTAGGTTAAAAAAATAAAATTGTGAACCGAAGTGCAGGCTGCAAAAATATTTATTTCGAATCAGACAAAATATAAAATATTGGTTTTTAATTTTAGCAACGGAACTCATCAATACCTCTTCTTTTTTTTTGTTTTGCCCGAACAGACTAGCAAGTACAGCACTTAGACACCATTAAGTACATTGTACTGCGCTCGGGTTCCCTTTTTAAATTTCTTTAAATCTACCCAATCTCCCCAACAAATGAAAACGTTAACGTTAACAAGTGCTGGGCAACTGAACAGTAAAGTCCTCTCTCGACGAACAAAACTAACACTCTACAAGACTCTCATCATGCCCGTTCTAACGTATGGCGCAGAAGCGTGGACTTTGGCAACATCGGGTGAGGCGACGCTTGGAGTGTTTGAGAGAAAGATTCTGCGCCTTCTGGACCTTTGCACGTTGGCAACGGCGAATATCGCAGGTGATGGAATGATGAGCTATATGAGCTTTTCACCGAATGGATACAAACGCTCCGGCTCTGAAAGTATTTGATGCGGTACCAGCTGGTGGTAGCAGAGGAAGAGGAAGGCCTCCTTTGTGTTGGAAAGATCAGGTGGATACGAATTTGGCTTCACTTGGTGTGTCCAACTGGCGCCGGTTAGCACGAGAAAGAAACGACTGGCGCACTTTGTGAAACTCGGCCAAAATAGCGTAAGCGGTTATCGCGCCAATTAAGAAGAAGAAGAATGCAGGATGACAAAATGCAAATATGTTTTTTATGAGCTGTCATCGGAGCACTAAATTATGACCGAGTGCTTACAAATTTATGAAAACATTTGGAAAATAAAAGTTAACACTAGGCCATTTCTGGGAGGCAAGAAATTCCTTTACAGAAATGATTCGGCACATAAAGGCCAACATTTTTCTGATGGCCAAATTTTGTCCAAGGCGTTTTGAGAAATTAGAATCACATTGAGCTAAATAAAAAGCTCGGGCATATGAAAAAGTTTCGAAAGCCATTTTTTCGTAAGACATTTTAAACCATTAATGCCAAATATGATGGGAATTTTTTACCTTTTAATTGAGAAGTATCCGAAATGCCATGTTAAAAAGTTGTTAGAGGGTTAAACGCTTCTAATATATTTCTTCAAAAATTTCACTTTCAGTTTTTCTTGTTTTTAATTTTTTCCTATTTTTGTATATGCACATTCGGGTACCTCCCCAAAAAAAGGTCTAGATGATGACAGATTTCTTGGCATTGATGCAAAATGAAATGAACTATACTGAAAAATATATACTCATATTAGGGCGCATCACTCTTCATATAAAAAAAAAACAAGCAGTACTGTTTTTCCATCGGAATTATAACATTTAATATGTATTAAGTTAAAATATTTTGAAAAAAATATTAAAGTTTACGTGAGCTTTGAATGCACCTCAAAAAGGTGAGTATTTATAAATAAAATTGGTTTTTAAAAATATTTTTTCCAAAAGATTACCCCATATGATAGAACAGTTATTGCTTAAAATATTTGCAAATATACTTATTTTTTTATTTGATTTTTGATTTTTTCCAAGAGAGTGATTAAATTTGTGCCAACTTTCATTATCTAATATAAACGAAAGTTGCCACACATGACTTAATGATTTCATCTGCTTCGCAAATCAGCCGCAATAGACGAAAGTTGTCGGCCCAATTGTCCTCTAAATTAGTTAGTGTCAGTTCGCGCACGGGAAAAACTGTACAGATGCAGCTTCTAAATTGAGTTTGGGATATTTTAGGTGTAAAAAAACTTCTTTCAGCTTTGAGATGCAAAAAACCATTGGAGTTTGTCTATAATACTCATAGAGTTTGAGATTGGGGCTTCTGATTTTCTTCTTCAAAAAATTCAAATGGCAGTTTTGAGGCAGCCAGTTAACTTTACCAAAACTCGACTATTTATATTCTCCTAGGCATGGCGCGTCATCTTGCCGAATCTTTGTGTCAAGTTCTCATCAAGTTTACGTGAAATTATTGTGCCTTTTTGAATTCCTCTATTTAGTTAGATACTCTGCGCTAACACAGGCACCTTCTCAACTGATTTAAAAAAATGTTCAACAATAAAATTCATTTCAATTTCTGCCTGCATGCAAAAATAAGTGTCGAGCATAAAGTTGCGCGTATATAACATTTGCATTTATTGAATAATTATGCACTTTAAAAATCTGGCGCTATTTTGCTGCCGGTTGAGTGAGCATATCACAAACACCTGGCATATCGACATTTGCTTGAAAATTCGAAAATTTACAGCCAGGTATTAATTTCGAAAATGCCTGCAGCGCACAAATGCTCATCTAAATGTATGCCATGAGTGGCGAACGCAACAACTCATTAGAGTGACAAATCACAGTGTTTGTGCTGCATCAAATTCTCGGTGAATTGAAAAGCTCCTGCGGCAGTGGCAGCAATGCGAAATGATGTATGACAATGATAATGGACCGCTAATGCAGCGCCCAGTTTTGCTGTTTTCTAATGCAAACGAATACAAAATAATCAAATGAAATCGATGCTTCAGCAGCTGCATTGACAGACTTTCTGTGTAACAATTAATGGCGTGCATATTTTTGTTGCATTCATTGTTAAGTTTTGCAGCTGTTTCCTTCCCACCAATTGCGATAATTGATGCCACTCAATGGCGCATTGTCGCGTTTTATAATTCGTTAGTATTTTACTCTACTACTTATCACCTTATCACACCGAAATCGGTATTCTTTCACTCGAATGCCCAGCAATGGCATGTTGGCCACATGATCAACCATGGAGGTAATTGCAATAGCACTTTGATGAGCAATCGGATTGAGTGGAATTACTGATTTGACACAAACTAAAAATTTGCCGCAACAATAAGGGCTACCAACAATGAGAAAACATTAGCAATGACTTTCGTTTTACGTTGCAATTAGTAATTGTTGTATTTTGTTAAGTTTTGCATTAAATAATGGGCTGCAGTATTTTCGTATATGCCTAGAAGCTTCTGAGACCTGATTTATCCTTCAATTTGCTTATTTATTGAATAGCCCATTTGAGTGCTCCTCTCCACGGAAATCTTTAGTAAAAGGTGAAAGATTTATTCGATAACTGAAGATAAGCCACAACAAGACGCACGCCCCGGTGGTCTAGAGCTCGAAAATTTAGGGTATTTTCTAGAATTTTTTATACAATAAAAAAATGAAAAAATAAATTTTTTAGGCTTTTTATTTAACTTCTTTTACATACAAAAATGAAATGTTTCCTTTTTAATTTTAATAATTTAAAAAATGGCGCTGAAGTTGACCCTCCCGAAAAATTCGACCTGGACGGTGTTGTCCGTTTTGGCTCTTCTATTTACCTGAAACACAAAAACCAAAAAAATTATTAATCAGTATAACTCTAGCTATGTCCCGCTGCTAGAATAAAAAGGTAGTTTAGTTTACCATTTATCATTAACGTACCGAAAAAGTGTTCCACAACAATAACCCTTCATGCCGCATATGATCTCTCCTGTGTGCGAAGGGATGAGGTGTATTTTCGATTTCCATGTACAAAATCTTCATTATTAATTATTATATTCAGTACACGATATTTTGAAGAGTTTGTGAAGCTTATTTTACAAGCTTCTGTCCATCTCTTTCATTAAAAAAATCACTGGAAACTCCATATATTGCATTGCGATTCTTGAAAAATGTTTTGCGTATTGCACACGATTTCACCGAGATTCGAACCAACGATCTCTCTGTGAATTCCGAATGGTAATCACGCACCAACCCATTCGGCTACAGCGGCCGAATCTCGGTGAAAGCAAAATTAATAAAAACATTTTTCTAATAGCGGTCGCCCCTCGGCAGGTAATGGCAAACCTCCGAGTGTATTTCTGCCATGAAAAAGCTCCTCATAAAAATATCTGCCGTTCGGAGTCGGCTTGAAACTGTAGGTCCCTCCATTTGTGGAACAACATCAAGACGCACACCACAAATAGGAGGAGGAGCTTGGCCAAACACCTAACAGAAGTGTGAAATTATTTATTTTTTGTTTTATTGCACACGATTTGCCTAGTATTTTGGTTTTAATTTTTTTTAAGTTTTGTGAAATCGGTTACATTTGTTTATAATTTATGATCTGTAGAAAATTAGTTTTTCATCATAGTAAATATCAAATCATCAATAACTCACTTGCCTGCCCATTGTTAAACTAATTAATATTAACAATATTTACAAAGGCTCGTTTAATTTTACTCAATAAAGATAATTTTGCAATTTAGCAGAAAAATGTCTAATTTTAAATCACCTGCGCTCGCTCCAACGAGCGTAATTGAGTTAAGGTCACTCATACGCCACGTGGAACCGAATACGCAACTACACAAAGCTCGAACATTGCTAGCAGCGATAATAACACAGGTGAATCAAATCTATGTACATGCATGAACAAGCATGTACGCGCGTGTGTGTATATGTGTATGGTAAACTTGTTCGGCATAGCAAATCGAAGGCAATTGAATTGAATTGTGGTGCACACAACAAGAAGAAGAAGAAAATTACCAAACGCAATTTAAAGGCTGCTGTTTTTTAGTTATTTGTCTTGTTGTCTGTTTTAATATAATAACCTCCCAATGCTTAAATGTACGCGCATACAAGTCGTTTGTAGTTTGTAATGTGATTTGCAGTGATATGTGAACGTTGTCAGTGCACCGGAACACAAACTCAAACGAAATACAGTAAATAAAATTAAGCAGAATTGTCAAGCAAAATTTTGATATACTTTCGAGTATGCATTTGAAAAAAAAACCAAAAACACAGCATACATATGTACATTAGAGTGCATCACTGTGCGTGAAAAATGTAGGTACTGTTTTTCCATTAGAATTATAAATTTGATTACATTTTAAGACTTTCGTCAAATTATTTAAAATAAAATTAAGAATTTAGACCACGGCTAACAGCAACGAATAGCGCAGCAGCTTAAGCAGCTCACAACTCCCAGGATAAGCCCAAGTATCCTCCCCGTTCGGGAGTGAGCTAAAGTGAGAAGGCGAAACATTCCAGGATAGCTGGTTGTGCACTGCGTTTGGGACCTGCCACCTAAACGAGCGGCAGAAATACGTGAGTGCGAGGAGCTTGAGATGCTGGGCAACAGGAACAACGCCCGAAAATTCTACCAGAAAGTTCGGCGGCTTACAGAAGGTTTTAAGACCGGGGCATTTTCCTGTAAGCACAAAGACGTCAAACTGGTGACTGACATCCAAAGCAATATTAAATTATGGAGGGAACACTTCTCGAACCTGTTAAACAGTGATAGCTGCGCATGTCACAGAAAATGTGAAGATCCCGATACCCCAATCGTCGACGACGGAATTGTCGTTCCGCTACCCGACCATGACGAGGTGAGAATAGCGATAACGCGGCTAAAGAACAACAAAGCCGCGGGCGCCGACGGACTGCCGACTGAGCTATTCAAACATAACGGCGAGGAGCTGGCAAGGTGCATGCATCAGCTTCTATACAAGATATGGTCGGATTAAAGCATGTCTGCCGATTGGAATTTAAGAGTGTTCTGCCCAATCCATAAGAAGAGCGATCCTGCAACCTGTGCCTATAAGGTTCTAGCGAGTGTATTGTGTGAAAGGCAGAAGCCCATCGTCAACCAAGTGATTGGACCTTAAGGGTATGGCTTAGACCTGGAAAGTCTACCATCGACCAAATATTCACAATACGCCAAATCTTGGAAAATACCCACGAAAGGAGAATCGACACACACCATATTTTCGTCGATTTCAAAGCTGCATTCGACAGTACGAAGAGGAGTTATCTGTATGCCGCGATGTCTGAATTTGGTATCCCCAAAAAACTAATACGGTTTTGCAAGATGACGTTGCCAAACCAGCAGGGCCGTCAGAATTGGGAAGGATCTCTCCGAGCCGTTTGATACCAAACGAGATTTCAGACAGGGTGACTCGCTGTCGTGTGACTTCTTTAACCTGATGTTGGAGAAGATCGTACGAGCCGCAGAACTTAATCACTTAGGAACAATATTTTATAAGAGCGTACAATTGTTGGCGTATGCCGATGATATTGATATCATTGGCCTTAACAACCGCGCTGTTAGTTTTGCCTTCTCCAAACTGGATAAAGAGGCAAAGCGAATGGGTTTGGTGGTGAACGAGGACAAAACGAAGTACCTCCTGCCTTTAAACAAACAGTCGGCGCACTCGCGTATCGGCACCCACGTCACTGTAGACGGTTATAATTTCGAGGTTATAAAAGACTTCGTCTATTTAGGAACCAGCATTAATACCGATAACAATGTCAGCCTTGAAATCCAACGTAGAATCTCTGCTGCCAACAATTGTTACTACTACTAGTCCAGGCAACTGAGCAGTAAAGTCCTCTCTCGACGAACAAAACTAACACTCTACAAGACTCTCATCATGCCCATCCTAACGTATGGCGCAGAAGCGTGGACGATGACAACATCCGATGAAGCGACGCTTGGAGTGTTTGAGAGAAAGATTCTGCGCAAGATTTTTGGGCCTTTGCACGTTGGCAACGGGGAATATCGCAGGCGATGGAACGATGAGCTGTATGAGCTTTACGAGGACATAGACATAGCGCAGCGAATAAAGATCCAGCGGCTACGTTGACTGGGTCATGTCGTCCGAATGGATACAAACGCTCCGGCTCTGAAAGTATTCGATGCGGTACCAGTTGGTGGTAGTAGAGGAAGAGGAAGGCCTTCTCTGCGTTGGAAAGATCAGGAGGAGAAGAACTTGACTTCACTTGGTGTGTCCAATTGGCGCCGGTTAGCACGAGGTAGAAACGACCGGTTTGTTGAACTTGGCCAAAATCGCGTAAGCGATAACCCAATTAAGAAGAAGAAGAAGTCAAAGAGAATGCAACTGCACTTTACTCTAACGGATTTGAGATGAATTGCGGCATCGGTGCCGGTGCATATTCAAAAGACTTCGAAACTTTCAAGTATTCCGCCTGGGAAATCGGAAAAGTATTTTTCGAGAAGAAGTTCTCAGGATAAGGGAAGCTTACTTTTTCACAAGTCAATTCAAAGACAATGCAAAGAAGAACTTAAGGCTTTAGCGCTTACAGCAGACACCATTCTAATTTAGATATCCGGATATAGGAAAGAAATGAGAAATCTGTTGAACTGGCGGGATTACGTTCTGGATATTATAGCAGTTTAAACTTCTACTTATCCAGAATTTACCCCGACATACGAAACATATGCCCAGCATGTGAAGATCCTCGCACGATGCTAACCACATTTTTACATGCCCCATTAAGCCCACTCATCTAACATTCCTCTCCCGCTGGAATAATATAATATAGTATAACGAATCCGAAGCGATAGTAATAGGCTGTCCCCAGGACGTGCGCAAAAGGAAGATCTTCTCGCTATTCCAGAAACAGCGACAGATGTACTTACACGAATAACTGCAAAGCCATTAGTGAACATATTCAGAATTACGTCAACAATAACCGGCCGCTGGCCTTTGGGAGGCCGTGACAAGAAGATGTGGTGGCCGGATAACAAAAAATTAGAAGTGGTAACCAAGAAGAATTTAAGTAGACTGTTTACTGAGTAGACTGTAGACTGCTTCACCATCTGTGTGAGCGCCCAGGTCTGAGGGCTTTATGACATAGAATGCTGGAGGAGCTCTCGATGCTCAACTTGAAAGAAATTGCAGGAGAGAAAATATACCACATAGGCTGTCTGGGCTGTGTCATTCAGGCAACACCTCTACCACCACCACCTTAAGCTTTATGTGAGCTGTACCGGATTGAAAGCACAAAAAAAACTTTTTATTTTGATGCTGCTGATAAAATTAAAAAAAAAAAATGATTATGCATACTAAGTATTAAATCTTCCATATTTTGAGATTATGTAAGGGGTTAGGGGTAGTCAGAATTTTCAAAAAATTGGATTTTTTTTGCATTTTCTTAAAATATATAATAAACGCGCTAACGATAACACTCCAAGATAGAATGCTATGTAGAGAACTGCAAATCGATATTTTGAAAGATGCTATGACGGCTGAAGAACTATTATATGGCCCAGGAATAGATGACCCAGTGTAAGTAATTAAATAATTCGTATAACTCTACATAAATCCACAGCAAAACTTTAAATGCGTTTTTCTCAAAACTAAGTTTTTTAAACTGGTGATCACTGTAACGTGAAACCCGCTTAGTAGATTCCAATAAAATTTTTACTGCTTTTGAAAAACACAAAAAACTCGAGCCTGATCGAAGGATTTTTTTTTTAATTTCATATTAGATGTGTCTCCAAAGACTTGTGATGATCACTGCAAGGGACTTATGGAGAAACGGGCTCTACACAAGCAGAGATAACTTTTACAATTATTAATTTTTCTTTTTTAAATTTTGCAAAAGTCGAGTCGAAACATGATGTATTAATGCTATGTTTTTAGTTTTGTAAAATAAAGCAATTGACTAGCGAAAAAAAAAAATTATTGAGCATCATAAATTTTTCGGGCCTCTGACTACCCCTAATCCATTAAATATTTTTTTAAAATTATTTTAGCTGTAAAAAGATCGGTATATTGGAGGTACATTGAAATGGGTTCTGCTTAAGTAAATCTTCATATTTTTCCTAAATATTTTGATGGACGTCTTTCAAACGTGACGTAAAAATGCTCGATTCGTAATTTTTTTGTGGAAATAATCGTCCGAATGAGTCCACCATTCAAAGGTTGGTGAAAAATGTCTAGAAATTAGTTTTGTCGAGGATAGAAAAAGGACTGGTAAATCAAAAACTGGACGTTCTGTTGGAAATATTGCTGCTGTCATGAAAACAGAAGAACCTTCAACATTGATATATCGACATTCTCAACAAGTTAGAATTCATGAATCGAATGTTTGGAGGATCTTACCTGTAGAGGTGGTGGACATTTAAATGATGTACATTTTTTATGTATAATTATTAAGAGTCGTATTTTGAATAAAATAGTGAAACTTGAAAGAATCTAAATTTTAACATACTTTCTTTTAAAAACACATCTAGGTGCGTCTTTTGAAAGACGCTTTATAAATAATTCCGGTGGAAAAAATTGCACCTTTTTTCGGTGAGCCTTCCTAATGTATGCACGAGCTCAAAGGCATGTATGCATGTGCATGCAACGTATGCCACTTAAACAGGTGGACAGGAGAGCTAAGTAGCTACGAGCTGCAGGCAAACTTTCTACAATCATTTTGCTGCGTGCTACATTAGTCTGAAGAACGCAAAAGGTCTTTTGCCTGACTTTGCTGTATACTTTGGAATTCACTCGCTTACAAATTAGGCTGTAACTCATTGAACTGTTTAGCTAACCCCAGCAGCAATCACATGTCAACGCTGCTTAACTTGTCATCATTGCTATCCGCTTTGCTATCATTACTCGATCCTTTTGCTTGTCCATTCCATTTCATTGAATTTACGGTCCTATGGGGGTTTATTTATTCTTTTTTGTTTTTTGCTTTTCTTTTTTTGTATTTATATTTTCGTGTGGTGATTTTCATGCTGTCACTGCTGCTTTTACTGTCTCTTGCAATAGACTTGTCCATTCAAACTTGACTAGCCGATTACGTTTTCTTGTGCTCGCCGTCCTTCTGGCTTGCAGTTACGAATTTGGTACTTTTCAGCTGAGCACAACCCTCTTGTCTCGTCTTTTATTTCCAATTTTATATACACGTGCATTTGTATGTGTATGTGTGTAGGTGTTTCTGTTCGAATCAGTTGAAAATTGAATTCTAATAGGAAATTAGAGTGCAACGCAGAAGTTTTCGCAATTTTCGTTTGAGCCGTCGCATTCAAGCATCTCGGCTCCTTCTGTTCCTTTTGCTAGGTTCCCTCACAGCTTCGGTCCGAAGATAAAATAAAAATTCTATGTAACAAAAAAAAAGGCAAATAAAAATTGCGCATTATGCTATGAAACAAATGTTATTTCGAATTTCTCTACCGAATGACGCTCTTAAGTGCACACACACATCTATATACGTGTGAGTGTGCATGCATATGCCTTTTTACGTGTACGCATAGCCAGTGCATATGTTTCTTTGTGTGTGTTTGACAAATCAGTGGCAGTAGTCGTTCGCATCGTTGTTGGCGCCCTAGCAAAACAACTTCCGTTCCGTTCAAACAATTTCACTCAATCCGTTTGCGTTGCAGTGCTGCACACATACCAATAAATAAAAGTACTACGTCTCATATATTTCGTTTTTTGGTATTTATGTGTTTATATTGGGTTTGTTGTTGTTTCGTACATTTACTTGTATAAATATTTATTGAAAATACAACGCGATTGAACAATTTTCAATTGAATTTGGCCATGATGTTTGTTGGCTCAATCGGTCGTACCAAAAACGATGTAGTCGTTTCTTCTACTCTTTGCTTTCACAATCAAGTTTTCTGTTTTTCAATTTTTTTATTTTAATTTAAATTTTTTTTGTTGGCAGTGTAAACTGCTCGCCATTCCTTCAAAGTCCACTTACAAATCCTTGTAAACGACTTTGTCATTCGAACCCTTCTTGATCAACTCGCCCAACAGGGAGATGGCCATTCTCTCTCGTTGAGCCAAAGTTTTCTGCTCTGGCAATTGATTTTTTCTTCGCCTCATTCACTTTGTTCTTTGCTAGATGCATTTTCGGACAGACAAATGAATGCAGAGAGTCGAATGCGTGTGTTTTTGGCATTTTATCTAGTTGATTTTTTTTTGTGTAATCTTACGGGTGAACATTTTTTGTTCGAACTCAGAACAATTTCAAAATTTATTGAGTTTATTACTTTGTCGATGTAGTTTAAAACAATTTCAATCGCATTGAGGGAAGAGTTTTCGACAAAAGCTGTAAAAATATTGTCCTCTCCAAGAATAACATATTTAGTTAGCACTAAAGGAATAAGTAAACGGGCAAAAAGTAATTCTTACATACGAGTACATATGTATGTATGTTTGTATGTACATTTCTACAGAAATGTCAAAGTCCAGTGCTTCTGTCATAGTTTTACTTGAGGCAGGGACAAATGAGCATTGCCAGAAGCTACAATTATTCGTAAGATTAATAATTATAAATAACCAATACACTAAAATTTAACAAGAGCGGTTACTAAGACCTTCTGCTCGAAATTTATACTCATAATGCTGTTTTAGAGATAATTTGCATTAAGTATATAAAACTTGGCGATATGTCGGATGAAAGGTGGCAATAAATTTATATATTTAGTCTAGCTAATATTTAAAATTTTAGAAAGGCGGTAATACTAGCTGAGTTTGCTGATTTAGGATGGTTAAAAGGTTTGCTGCTGCCAAAACTGTTGTTCGAATCTGGCTGCGGGGCATTCGTTCAGGAGATGTTGCGCTGGCAAATCTACACCTATTGCAGTATGAGCATAGCGGGTTCGAGACTCCATTCCGTAAATGTGTGGGAATTGAGTGTCCAATCCTAAGTCGTACAAAGCGTACAAAGATACCTTTGCAAGGAGAGTCAGATGGAAAAATTAGTTAAGTTCCAAGAGGATTATTTAATGTTGGTAGAGGGGGCCCAGTCGTTCGCGAATTTGCCGGCTAAGTAATTTGACGCATACATTCGTAGATATTTTGTAGTGAGGTGGTTAAAAGAATGTAGAGGAGCTACTACATTCCATGTATACCAATGTCGTAACAAGTCCAGAACTGACGAGCTGTAAAGAAAGCCAAGAACAGAATTCAGAATTCTTCCTCTTCTTCTTAATTGGCGCGATAACCGCATACGCGATTTTGATCTAGTTTAACAAAGCGCGCTAGTCGTACAATAACCGGCCATTGGCCTATTGAAGACCATGCTAGGAAGATGGGGTGGCCGCACAACAATAGCTGTAGAAGCTGCAATCAAGAAGATTCTAGGGAGACAATATTTCCCTATCTGTGTGAGTGCCCAAGTCTGGGAAAGCTGGGTAAATTCTGGGTGAATGAACAACTTGGTAGAAATTGCAGGAAAGAAAATAGAGGATATACTCGTAGGCAGATTTATGGTCAAATCAAGAACGTTTGACGGCAGTGGTTCTACCAAAATGACACCTTTTGGGCTAATTGTGTCTGAGATGTGTCACTCAGGCAGCACCTCTATTAATCAGTCATAAATGTCTCTTAATACTTAACCAGGTATTCGCGGGTGAGTGCCCAAATTTCGGCCAAATTTGAATTGTAGGGATAACAAAAACTAAAAATCACAATAAGCACTGTAAACGAAAAAATCATTTAAATATTTGGAAAACTTCCAAAATAAAAGTATTTTTGAGAAAATTTGTTCAGTTTCTTTCTAATAAAGGGTGATCAATTTAAAGGTATCGGATTTTAAATTGAAATAACCCAATGAAAATTCCAATCGATTGGCCAATATTTATTACCTTGGTGTAGAACCATTTATGACATTTATTTTTGACCAATTTTGAATGACTCTCTGGAGCACTTCGGTTGGTACCTCGTGAATAACTTTAGTAATGTAGGCTTCCATATCTCAACCGAAGCTAGTTTATCCACAAAACATTTAGACTTTACATACCACCTCAAATAAAAGTCCAAAGGTGTGATATCACACGAGCTTGGTGCCCGATCCGCTGGTCCGAGACGAGAGATAAATTGCTCACCGAAATGATGACGCAGTAAATTCATTACTTCACGGGTTGTATGAGAAATAGCGCCGTTTTGTTGGTTCCTAATGTTTTGGAGGTCACGGGCCTTAACTTTTGGCATCAAAAAGTCACTTATTACAGCGCGATAGCGTTCGTCCTTCACTGTTACATTGTCGTACACCTCGTCTATGAAGAAATATAGGCCGATAATTTCTCCAGCCCATAGGCCGCACTAAAAGGTTATTTTTAATGCATGTAATAGCTGCCGCCGTATGGGTTGGTGCGCGAGTACCATTCGGAGGTTAGAGAGAACGTAGGTTCGAATCTCGGTGAAACACCAAAATGAAGAAAAATTTTTTTATCTAAAAGCGGTCGCCTCTCGGCAGGCAATGGCAAACCTCCGAGTGTATTTCTGCCATGAAAAAGCTCCTCATAAAAAATATCGTCCATTCGGAATCGGTTTGAAACTGTAGGTCCCTCCAGTAGAGGAACAACATCAAGACGCAGGCCACAAATAGGAGTACGCAAAAAGGGTGTATATATATATATAATAGCTGTTCTTGAATTGCTTCTGGTTGCTCTTTGGCCCAAAACACGGCAATTTCGTTTATTGGCATAGCCATTAAGGGGGGGTAAGGGATAAAAATCGATTTTTTTTGCATGTTATTGTAGTAAAACATTTCAAAAATACCGTGTTAAAATTTTAAGTCAATCCGAGCAAAACTTTTTAAGTTATAGAGCATAAAGCCGAGCCGCCTCAAACATCTGCCGAGACGCAGCAGTTGCGTGTTTTCATAACTTAAAACTTTAAACGCGGTTTTCTCGAACCTTTTTTTTTAAAGTGCGTAGTCATTGGCATTTGAAAACTACTCAACCGATCCTTTTGAAATTTTGCACACATATTTTACATATAAAAAACCTCCCCCCAACGTTTTTTTTCGCCATTTTTTTTTTATATTAAGGTGGTTTTACACCTACAAAATGGCGGCATTTTTTCGTCAAAAATCACTTTTTACTTAAAACGACTACCAAATGGCTGAAAATGAAAATAAATCATCAAAATAAACGTTGGGGGGAAGTTTAACTCATACTTTAACTAAATTATTCGATTTTTTTGATTTCAGATGATTCTACGCGGAGATATGCTGACTACTGCAAAATGTATTTTTGAAAAGACGTCTACGTAAATGTGCTCTCATTCGCTCATTTTGCAATATTTTTACATGAAAATTTTATCAAATATTCTTGAAATGTTACTTTATAATATGCAACAACTTTTAATAAATTGACTTGAACCGTTTCGCTGCAATAAATTCACGAAGAAAGTGTTTTTTTTAGCGTTTATCCCTTACCCCCCCCTTAAGGCAAAAATGGTTCTCAAAGCTGAACAAAATTCGGGTCTCAAAATGTGGATCTTCGACGAGTTTTTCGAGAGCCCAACGACTGAAATTATGACGCTTTGGAAGATCGGTCGGCTTCAAATCTTGGACTAGCTGTATTTTTTATGCTTTCAAATCAAGATCTTTACTTAAAATTGCCGAAGTAGGGCAATAATATAGGCCAAGTTGTTGAGAGCGGTGCCGAATCGATTCTTCCGTGTCTTCGGCAAAACTCTCATCTACTGCCACAATAGTCTCTTCATTTCGTGCTGTGGTCTAATTAGTCGAATATGATGCAATAATGTAAAAATAGTCTCAATTTTGCCGATGGTTTGGCTAATAGCGCGTGCGTTAGGACGATTATGTACACCATAAGTTGGCCTGAGCGCGCGATGAACGCTCTTCACAGAGCGTCGGTTTTCGTAGTACAGTTGTACGATTTGTAAACGTTGTTGAGGCGTAAGTGTTTCCATGATGAAATGCCAATGAATACTGAAAAACATAATGTATTTAGTTTGACAGCAGTCACGCGTGATCTGTGACAAGAATCCTATTGTAAAAAGTATCTCCGATCTGATCACCCTTTAATACTCAAGCCTACAAATAAACCAATTTTCGGAAAAATTGAAGACCAGGTAAAAAATATATCAATAATACAATGAAATAAAAAGCAACTAAGAATGAAATATTCTGTTTGAGAGAACTCATAAAATAATGCAACTAAGCAATTAAATTTCCGATTTCTCTTCGCCTTTTTTGTTTGTTTCGAAAGATTTATAAAAAGTGCAAGCTAGGTGGCAAAATCATTGCGAATGCACTACAAATACTTAAGCCAAAAAAGGGGGGAAAAATACGAACACTATTTTCAATTGGAATTATGAGGTTTCTGCTGTCCTATTAGATTAAGTGGCAATAGTATCCTTGCATTCTTAATCATATTACAAAAGCTAAGCGGTTTCTTATACTCGTATGCGCCCATTTCCGTTCTTTTTCCGCAACGTTGAATTCTCATCCAGTAATTAAACAAAAATTACCACACAATTTCCGTCTCTATTACCATTACCATTTTCATTTGGTCATTTCCGTTTCGGACAACTGGACATCCCTTCGCTGTGCCGTGCACTGCGGCGTAAATAAATGCACCGTCCAACTGGCGCTCTCCGCACGTGTACCACACACCTTTATCACGATTTGTGTAGGTGCGCGCTTGCAGCTCAACTCATCAGCGGTGCCACAATGGTTCTTTCCACATGAAAATTTTCGCTCGATGGCAGTTTTGAAATTGTGAGCATAACTGTGGCACGACACGATATGTTGTTTTTGTTGTAAGCGGTTACATACCACGGCAACGTAGTGAGGCGCATTGTCAGCAATCATTTTTGCACCTCCGCCGTTGCTGATATATCAGAGAATGGTGCGGGAGTTCTGGTGGTATGCTAGTATGCACACATACACTGGCACACTTAGAGGTGTGAGTAGTTGTAACTGGCGCGTGGCGTGTGCTTGTTGTAATACCTGTGCATGGCTAAACAAAAACTAACTGCTGCTGCTGCTGTTGCAACAAAACCAAATGCATTAGTTTGTGATAGCGAGCGCATGTGGCAGGCAATATGGCAACAAAACGTCCAAATAACGTAGGAAGTGGCGTGTCGACGTTTACTTAAATGCGTGCTGACAGTTTTCGCCGCTAAAATGCAGCACCCACACACAGCCTAACCCGCGCGGCCTTCATACTCGCCTCGCGCCTTTCTTTCACTTCTGAATTCTTCCGACAAATGAGTTGCGACAAAAATTCCATCAGTATGAATATATTCATATACACATACATACATACTTACATACATACATACATACATCCATACGCATATGCAACGGCGATTGGCCAAATGTTGTTGGTGGCATGGTTTGCTGCAGCAGAGTGTGGCAGTATCGGTAACGGTGCATTGTAGTGAATTTTTTCGAATCTATCCATTTCCGATTCCTCTAGTGTTGAATGCATCCGCACTTCGCTTTATTTTGTATGTATTTATGTTAGTTACTGTTTTTGCCAACGTTGTTTGGCGGTTGCACACTATGCGCTTTGTGTGGCAAACATTTGGTGACAGCTCAGTGCAACAATTCGCAGTTTGGTTGGTTTTTGGCAAATTAGATTTGCATTGAAATTGGTGATTTGACAATTTGCGGCTTGGCAAGCAACAACATAAAACTCGAATAGAACTGCGAGTATAATGAAATGTTGAGATTCTTTGGCAGCTCGTTCTTATTTCAGTATTTTTTTTAATGATTTTTTTGTGCTTAAAAAGAGAGTTTTGTTTGAAAAAAAAAATAAATTAAATGCCCAACTCGGGAAAAATCAGGTTTAGTTCTGTAAAGGGGTTTTAGTTTTGTACGCTAAAGTATACTTCCAAGTACGGATGCCATAGTTCGGGCATCCGTAAACATTCGCCCAATAGGAGGAAGAAAAGAGACCGACTTAAAAAGGGATGGGTGCCGTCGAAGTAGACTTGAAAGTGATGAACGTTCACAATTGGAAAAATGTAGCTATGGTCCACCACAGACTGTGAAGCTAAGAGAGCGAAGAGTAAAATGAGGTTGGTCTCTCCATTTGTAGAAAACAAGGAATACGCACGCCACGAATAGGAGAAGGAGTTCGGCCAAGTATAAAAAAAGGATGTAAGCGGCAATTACATATATATATATATACTAGCAAACCCGGCCCCCTTCGCTGGGCACACTAAAATAGAATAGACATGGTTTAGAACAGAAAATATATGATTTTCATATTATTTATTTCTTTATTCTTTATTCAAGCGCTTTGGCATAAACAATATTTTTTGTTTTTCTATTTCTTTTTGAGTAAATATAAAATATAAATTGAAAATCAGGAAAAAAGAAGATTGTTTCTAAATTTCAAATCAACGCATATGAATAAACAATCGTCTTTTTTCCTGATCATCCATGAATTTTTCGTTTCAATTTATATGTTTTATTAAGCATTGGAGCTTTTTTAACCATCATCCATTTATATTTTTCAAAAAAAAAAAACGAAAAAAAATTTTTTTTCCACGAACACATAATTTCATTCGGATTTCACATTAAATTCTCAAATTTCGTAAGAAATTATTCACTGTTCCAAAATCCACTCCAAAAAAATTCACAAACTATTTTTACATGTTGCACTTACGTTTTTTCCTTATGACATCCAAATCAGAAAGAAATATTGACACATTGTAACTCACACTGTCAATTTGACAGTTCAGTTCCGCCCCAAGCGTTAAAAAAGTAAGCGACATTATGGCTGGTTCAAAAGAACGCTGTACCGGTTGCCAGTGCTCCGAATTACAACCAAACTTTACGAAACCCATTTTCAATACTTACTTAACAATGTGCGTAAGTTTGGTTTAATTCGGTGCAAAGACACGGCGGCTCCACGTTTTGGCATATATTTCGAGACCCTAGTCATCAATAGGTATGAAAATTACCCCGTATTAAAGCACTTATCAACAGCTTTCATTTGATATCCATATTGTACAAACACATTCTAGGGTCCACGTTTTGGTCTCTATCTCGAGACCCTAGTCACGGAGCGGATGGAAATACTCTGAACTAAAGCATTCACCAACAGCTTCCATTTGATACCCATATTGTACATACACATCCGAAGGTTACCCGGGTCCACGTTTTGACCTATATCTCGAGCCCTATTTCCAAAATAAAATTAATCCATGTTACTCGTGGATGATGTAGCTTTCGAATGGTGAAAGAATTTTTAAAATCGGTCCAGTAGTTTTTTAGCCTATTCATTGCAAACAAACAAAGTTTTCCTCTTTATAATATTAGTATAGATATATATCAGTCTGTGTCAGAAGAAAATAACCGTTTTTTTTCTTGTAACTTGAAGATATATATCGTTCTACGGCTACGACGCCAGTACTAACGCAGGTTAGTGTCGTTCGAAACTTTCCTGTTGGCGCAACCAAAAAAAATGAGGGAGAGGTACGCGAAGCGTTTTGAGGTGGTATTTTTATTCACGCATTCGAGAAGCCCGAAATTATCTTACGCCACTGCTGCAAAATTAATTAAAAAATCAAAACAGTTTGTTGTGTGATGTGGAATCAGCGGTATAAGGTGTACAAAAATGTTGATGACTTTTCCGAGCGCCATTTGAAGCGAGTAACGATAAAATAGCAGAATAAAGTGATCGTCCTTCTTTGCGACTACGCCAAGCACGCACAATTCTTGCTAAAAAGGGAATAGATGTGAGTATCAACACCATCGACTGAAGGGGGCGAACATATCCTACTGTCCTACATCATCAAAACCACTGCTCTCAGAAAAACACATTGAGAAACAACAAAAAACAAACAAAAAGAAAAGGGCGTCGCATTATTGGACTGGCCCGCCCAGTCTCCAGACGTCAACCTCATTGAAAATGTATGGTGACATATGAAAACGCATCTTGCCGGAAGGCCAGTCCATGATTTAAAGCAACTCGTGCGTCAAGTTTGCAAAATCTAGTCCTGTTTGTCGATGAGCTACGCAGAAAAGCTGGTTCAAAGCATGAAGAAGATGTCAGGCTATACTCGAGTACTTGAGTAATTGCGACTTGTAGTTTTGTACATACTTTCATGTAAAAAAATTTAAATATATATCTTTTATGTTTCATGAATAATCGCGGTTACTTTTTTCTGACACTATATATATACATTTTTTCGTAAATGTTTTACACAGATATATTTTATTTTATAACAAAAACCTCATAAATTGAAGTTTTAAACCTTTCCTTTAATTTAACAAATTTTAAAATATTTTCATCAACATTTACAACTTCTTAATTAGAATATTTGGAAAAAGTCTGGCCTCGTAGTTTTATACTTCCTTGAATTTTAGGAACAAAATGTAAGTTTGAAGTCGCTCAAAAATTGGGTTGATTTTTGATAATTTTTTTTCATTCTATGCTGAACATTTTCTTCGATATAAAGCACATGCTCGGAAACCTTTTACCTGCATACACACACACATCCATATATTTCTGTAATACCGCCATAAACGCTTACACACACATATGCATACAAAATGGTTACTTTCTCTAGACTTCAGATACTTTTAATTCTCTTATGACCCAGATCGTATTCCAAGTAACAAATATTGCCACACATAAAGGCAAATGACATTAAATATTTAAATATTAGACGCCGCTGCTTGCTTACGAAGTCTGGCAGACGCTCAACGTCGAGGCAACTCAGAAATGCATACACGCCACATACACTTGCATGCCACATGCTTGTAATAACGGGATAAAATTAAGGAAAATTGAAGTAGCGGACGCCTGTGTGTACCAGGTAAAGTAGGAGACGCTTCTATCACCAACGCAAGAGCAAAGTCAATTAGCTGAGGTACTTTGTTGCAAAGTAATTGACATAATGAAATTTGCTAACCAACCAGCCAACAAAACGGCTGATGAGCCACAGAGAGAAGAGCTGCAAGAGCTGGACAAGACACACTTATAAGTAGAATGCCCTCATAGTTAATACATAGAAGCTCTCGTAGTAGCCGCACTTAAGAATCTACATAGAATACAACAGATAAGACAGTGGTCGTCGAACGTCGTAGTGTGGAAAGAGTTAGAACATCGTTGGACAGCGCAGTTGGTGGAAATGGCAACACTTTTGCAATGATGGTTTCTAAACGTGTTGAGGCGCTGAGGTAGTTACTCTAGTAAGAAATCATATTATCCTTTTAACCTAAGGTGGGTTTCCATTTAAAAATGTTTGTATAATTTTGTATGTACGCGCTGTGTTTGATATGTTGCAGTTTGCAGTTGAACAATACCAGTGTTGGTAATTCATGGTAAAAGGAGATGGCTGCGTGGCAGAGAATACGTCTACTGCTCCTACTGAAGCAGCTGCAAGCTTACGTCCTTCCACGAACTTTTCTCTACAGTCTTAACAAGTACTTAAATGAATCGTTACCTAATGGCTCTGAATTTTTAATATTGTGAAGAACACAAATTTTATTGGCTTTTTAAAAGAATGTGAAAATCTTAGAAAATATTAGAAAGTATATTTTTGGGTGAAACTTTTTATTAAAACGTAACTGAATCGATACTCCTTTCATTTGTGATATCTCACCTTACAGTTACGCTGCATTTTTCAATATTTGGGCTCAGGCATTGACTGTTTATAATAACCACATTGGTAAGGATACAGCCATCGAAATCACTAGGGTATCGATGCCTACGCGCTTGACGTAAGATCCCACTCAACAGTGGCTGCTATCAAATGCATGGTAGATTTAGTAACAGAAACCATTGAAGGATGGCGCGGTGAGAAGAATACTGCGCCGTGGTAACTATGGATGTTAGAAACGCTTTTAACATAATTAGCTGGCAACGTATACTAGAAACCCTAGCAAAAATAGGGTCGTCTATTTATATTATCAGAATAATTGCGATGTATTTCAGGCCTACAAGCGACAAAGACATTGAGGAGTATATCGTGTCAGCAGAGGTTCCTCATGGATCAGTTTTGGGTTCACTGCTATGGAACTTTATGTATTACGAGATTCTAAGACTGGATGTACCGCCTAGTACTAAAGTCATTGGATTCACGGATGACATCGCGGTGGTAATGGTGGCATAACATATCAACGAAATTGATAGGATCGCTAGCGAATCACTAAGCAGGTCTATGAAGTTGGAATTAACTGAGCATAAAACCGATGTGGTCCTAATAAGCAGCAGAAAGATAGTAGCAACTATAAATGTAAAAGTTGGGACTGTAACTAGTAGTTCAAACCACGCTATGAATTACCTAAGAGCGATGTTTGACAATCGTTTAAACTTCAACACTCACCTGGAATATGCTATGAAGAAGGCATTGAGTGTGCAGTCCTGTCTGTCGCGAATAACGCCAAACGTGTGGCCAACGGTGGCTCTAGTCATAGCAAAAGAGTACTAAATCTGATGGTTTTCCAACACGGTAACAGGAAACATACAACTGACCATGTGAGAAACATGGGTTTTATAGATAAATACCACAAACACCTAATATAGATTTGTGAATGAAATCATTCTTTAACTCGTCGGCCAATCAAATATATAGCTCTTACATTTTTTTACCTTTAAATTTGGTCGGGTTCACGATATTGTCACTTTTGTGTGAACGCATTAGATCCTCTAACGCGAACACGCACACACACGAACGGGCAATATTTGTATGGGAAAAAGAAAGCGCTGTTTTAGGGTTTCCCCGGAAATTATTTGAATTTTTCTCGCCGTACAAGCCTTCCTTGGACTTCAAGGAATATTTTAAAAAAGAATTGTTAAGATTGGTCCATGCGCTGTTGAGTTATGCACTTACCAATACATTTTGTGATTCATTTTTATATTATAGATGGAGATATTTAAGGGTTTGCATTTGAATAGTTTGAAAAATATTGGAATATGTTAAAGCAATAATTTTTTTGTTTTTTAAATATTAAAGTGCTTTAAATTTATAATGTAATCATTTTTTAAGTGTGATTAACAAAACTTTATACTTTTAATGTCTTCAGTAGGACTTACACCACTTTCCAAGTCAGCAAAAAGTAAAAAAGTGAGCCGTTTTCTTTGAAAGTGGTGTAAGTCCATTTTGACAAAAAATTAGTTAAAATACTGGACGTTGATAAGTCGAATCTTAATGCGATTTCTATAATGATTTTAAATAAAAGTATATCTTACACGTAATTTATATACATTCTGAATGAGACCGAAGTCAGACCATAAAGACTATTTTCGAAACATTGCAATTCCGACGACATCTAGCGCATATATTTTCTTGAATGAATTTCTTTTCTGGTAGTGAAGATATATTCCCAGCATGAGTCTAATTGGATTATAAACACTGCTTTTTAGAATATTCCATTACCAGCGCCATCTAGCGCTATAGAAGATTTCCATCAAGGTCGCGAGGTTTAGTACTTTGTGTGTTAAATTAAGCTAAATACTTACATAAATCGCTTTAAGGGAAAATAATGCAGTAAAATTTTTGATTGATTTAAAACTTTAAATTTCAATTTCAATCAATTAAGTAGACTGGAGGTGCAACTACTCTGCTATTCGCCTGAATCGGAAAATTTCTACCTCCTTTATCCATTCTCTACATTCTGCATGCATCGTTTGGTTGGGACATCAAAGTCATTCATCAGCAGAAAATTAAAAGCATCTGCCAACGTGTAAAAGGCGTGCAAAGGCAACAAATTTAAGCCAATTTCCAAAGCTACAGTCAATAGTTATACCAAGTATGTGGAGCTGCCACAAGTCCAGCTATTGCACCATTCCCCTTGCTCGTCTTCCAGCTGAGCAGCTACCCCCTGAACCGTCAAATCATTTATCCTCGATAGCCGCTTGGCTTCTAAGTAGCGTTTCCTTTGGTGCTGCTTGCTCACGATGCTGCCACAACACTGCACCATTTTCGTGCGCTTACTATGCAGCCAGTGTACACCGCGTTCGCTCGCCGCTTCCGACAATCCATTCTTGTATTTTTTTGGTTTTCTTTACACTTTAACTCGTTTAATATTTAATACTCAAACGCGATGGAAGCAGCAGTGGCAACGGATTTGGGCGAGTTCCTTCGCTTGTGATGAAGCTGGTATAAAAAAAAAGCCAAAAGGGAGCGGGTTGAAATGGACATGAAACCCCAGAAGCCACGCTGCTAACCACGTTGCAACATTGCTACGCTGCACTCACCGTCGTTGCAATGAAGCGAACCAGCTGCTTCCATAGCCTAGAGATGGCTTGCATATTCTACAAGGTGCAGTCTTCAGCAATACCAGAAATTCCGTTGGTTTGTCTACCAGTGCATGCTGCGAACCATAGCCGCATCTATGTTGGTCTGTTGGCGGGTCACTTCGTTGGTTTCTCCGTTGGCTATGTTTCATTTCTTTACACTTTTTGCGCTTTCTGCTGTCGGGGTTTGCAGCGTTCGTTGTTGCGGTTTTCCGGCTTCGTGGTACTTTGTAACACTTTGGCATTTTTATCGTTCTTTGCGTTTCGTTTTCTTTTCTATTGCGTTTTTATTTTACAAAAATGCCACGGCCTGGTGTGCTGATGCATTGCATATGGGTTGTTAGCCGCAGATTGTTAGTTCAATCCAGCTTCTCAGGCATGAGTCATAAAAATGATTTCCATTTATTTTCTAATAGAAACTGTCGGGAATGGAAAAACGTACAATAGTATTTTTGACTTGAAAAGCCTCTCGATTAGAAGTTCCTGGCTTTCGACATAAACTCTCTATCCTCAGCAAAAAAAAAAAAAAATTATGACGATCCCTTCATATTGATGTAGAAGTTCCGTCCAAACCTGTCAGGTATGCGTGCGCCTCTTGTTATAGCACATTTTATGTATTGCAGCTTTTCCTGTCTCCCTTTCGCTGAGAATTGCATGGCAGGCAAGTCTTTCGCCAAGTAGGCGGGGAGACTTTGCTTGGTGTAGAAGTCAGTGCGGCAAGCCAAACCGCTTCAACTTTTGGTCTTCCAATTTTCCTGTCAATCCTCTAAAGAGCAGATCTGTCTTGCCCCAAAATACTTTTTACACCGCTCATCTGTAGCTGCGAAGCGTACATCAACACTTCGCTAGTTAGTCAGGAAAAGCATAGCAATATTTGGGTACTTTTGCCATATTTGCTGGCAGTCATTGTATTGGCCGCTTCTGCGCTTAGCTCAGTGGCACTTTTGTGATCTAGTTTTGTTTAAACTTTTATGGCTCTTTAGAGAATTATTGGCAGAAACGTTAAAATGTGATGTTTCCTTCGTTGTACGTTTGCCTGCAGGTAATTAGGGTTATTCACATACTTGTTTTTTTGTTTTTTGCTTGATTTTTGATTTTTCGTTATTTTTATAAAGCGCTTGCATTTTAAATGCCAATTTCGGAAGATTATTATATTCATAAATATGTTAAAAGGTCCACACCAAAGTAATTAGGGGAATATATGAAATAAAATTTGTTCACAACAACTTTTCCATGGTGAGTGTTATGATTGACCACACCGTGTGACGAAAATCAACTTTTTTTGCTATCTATGAAAAATTTCATATACACGTTGAAAAAAAGATTTCATGTACTTAGTAATGCTACATACCCAGTTTTTTATTTTTTCTTCAACCTAATTTCCAAAGTACTTTAAAGTTTTAAAGGGGCAAAAGTTAACAGAAGTGCCCACTGCGTATACTTTATTTCTTGGTACGAAAGTTGAACTTGTTCAACTATGATATGTATTTGCGGTTTTCATAAAACAGCACTTATAACAAAGCTAAAGTATGTATTACTATATATAAAGAGTCCTTAAAAAGATGTGATTGGATGTTGTTTTAAAATAAATGATAAATGATGCAAAAATTTAGATTCGTTCAGATTTCAAGATTTTTATTCAAAATACAACCCCTAAAAATTATATGTAGAAAATGGCATTTAAATGTACACGTCTACAGTCTGTCATACGAAAATTAAAATTTTCGATAACAGTACTGAGTACAGCAATTTCGATGCGAAGGTTGTCATTCAGTTCTGGAATCATTGTTGACTTATACACGTAGACTTTACTTTTCATAAAACTCCACAAAAAGTAGTCTAGTGGAGTTAGATTACATGATTTAGGTGGCCATTTTATGTCACAATTACGTTAAATTAATCAACCGGGAAACTTAAATCGCAATAATGCAATGCTTTTCCGTATGTGCGACTTTTGGCTTCATCCTGTATAAAATAAAGGTCGTCTATGTTTATTCCTTCATGCTCAGGCCACAAAAAATCTGCAATCAGTTGTCTCTAGAGCGACGCACATTGACATTAACAGCTCTTTTATTTTCATATTCGAAAAAAACCAGCGAATTATTCCACGAGCCCTAAAACCACACCGAAAAGTACATTTTAGTGGATGTAATGATTTTTCTGAAATTACATGCTTTTCTTCTCACCAGATGTGGCAATTTTTTTTGTTGGCAAATCTATCCACTGTGAAATAAACTTTATCACTAAGGATTATTTAGCGGGGGAAAAACAACCAATTCACGAAATTTCTGCGTTGATAATGATTTGTTGGCTTCAAATCTTGGGTTAATTGAATTTTGTAAGAATACAAACGCCATGCAATGTAAAATCCATCAAACAGCAGTTTCTTGAATGCCTAATTGTTGAGAACGTCGAGTTATCAATGTTGAAGGTTATTCAGTAACACTTTGAGCAACAGCAGCAATATTCCCAACAGAACGGCCAGTTTTTGGTCTAACGGTTTTTTCTCTATCCTCGACAGAACGAGTTTCTTGGAGTTTTTTCTCCAACCTTTGAATTAACGACTCATTCGGATGATTATTTCCACTAAAAAAAAAATCACGCGTTTCGTCATATGTTGTTCTTAAAGATCGACCATTTTCATGATAAGTTTCAATTATTTTAATGCGTTGTTCGATCTTATAAAATTGTGCATCTGCCTATTTGATAAATATACCATACATTCTTCGAAATAATGCATTCGAAATTTTAAGGATACATTTTTCAAGGGACATTGTTATTCGAGGAAGAAGCACCTCAAAGTAAATGGTTGCCTACTTTTTTGGAAAATCTGGCTATGTCGCACCTAAACCACTTGAGAACCTTAAAACAGTCAGTTCTGAGTGGTACATAACCATTTGCTTGCCAGAAGTTTTCGAAGAATTAATGAAAACCAACCCCCAAGGCGAATCATCCTTAACCCAGACGATGTGAGCTGTCATACATCGGTTCTCAGAAGAGAGTTTTTCAATACTCAAAAGATCGAATTACTGAGTAGTCATTGTTGTTTTCTTTTTGTTTCCGAATATCAAAAATAAAATGTGAACATTGTTATTATTTTACTGTTTTTTCATTATTCGGTGAATTCAAATGGTGAATTCGAAAGAATTTATACAGGTTTCGTAAAAAGGTTACCATCATAGATATATATTCTCCATACTATTTCTATTTTCGAATTGGTTTGATCATTTCCTATTCTAAAAATCGTATTCATATCATAGTTATTTGCAATCAGGGATCTCTAAAAGCATCGTGTAATGAGTTTCAAGTGAGTTCGGTCAATTTTAAAAAATTTAAAAATTTGACTTCAAATTTGTATTCGGTGACGGCCAAAAACGAGCTTCAAGTTAATTCGATTAATCTAAAAAAAAAATAGTCTGCCTTTTTGAATGCGCCATTTAGTTATTTTTTTTTAATGCTGATTTTCCATTCACAGAAAAATTTTTGTTAATGACCTATTTTGAATTTGAAATTGAATTTGAAAAGGTCGAGCCAAGGAGTACCAGGAGATTTGGTGGCTCCTAAAACACTCAGGCTAAAGAGCTTATTGTATTTAAAGCTCTCGAAAGGGGGTAGATAGTCAAGGAGGGAAGAAGAAGAGTATCAGAGAAAGAGATAGGAAAGAATAGAGAGAGAGATAGAGATAGTTAGTCCTGTGAGAATTTTCCAGATTCTTTGGCGAATCTGTAAATATCCTCCAGTTTTAGAGAACGAATATTACTCATTCTCATGACATCGGAACCCAATACTCGTAGCCGCGCTCTAGCAAAGGCAGGACACTCACAGAAAAAGTGCTCAGTGCTATCCGCCTCCTCCAAGCATGACAGGCATACTGGGTTCTCGATGATTCTAATGGTGGTCATATGCTGACTCCATGGGTTGTGTCCTGTAATGATACCGACCATCAACCGAATATCTTTCCTTCTAAGTTTTAGTAGAAAGTTTGACAGTTTTCTGTTCGGACTTTTCACAAAACACTTTGCAGTTCTGCAGCGTTCCAGACCGGACCATCGCTCTTTATGTAGATTACCTACATAATCGCTGATCCAATTTTTGATTCCTGCGGAACTGATTCCGATTATTGGCTCTGGCCCCTGTGGGGGCACCGCTGATCCACGGTTGGTCAATTCGTCGGAAATTTCGTTTCCTTGAACACCAGAGTGTCCCATATAAGTACAAGCCTGGTTTGTCTTGCGACAGAATTAAGAATCTTCTTATATTCTTGAACAATCTGTTTCCCGCTCCATCTCCTCTCGATTATCCATTCGGCTACTTTTAGGATGGCAAAAACTTCTGTTTGGAAAACAGTTGCCATTCCCCTCATAGCATAGTGATACTTATTACTATCGTTTAAGTACCATCCGGCTCCAGACCCTATTTCTATCTTGGACCCATTGGTAAAGAAAATATCCGTCAAACCTCCCTGCATGCATTCTGGATTGCTCCATTGTTGACGCAATGGAAATCTGACATCAAATTTCCTTCCAAATGAAACTGTGGGTCATCTTTAGGTGCCAAAAACAGTGGATACTGCTCCGACAGCAATTTAAAGATTTCTCTGTGTCCCGAAGTTCCATCTTCGTGCCAGAAACCATATTTATGGAGTCTACACATTGCTTTTATTGCTTCCTTTTGTATCTTAAGATCCAGGGGGAGCAAATTAAGCATAACATTTAGGGCATCACCAGAGGCTGTACTCATGGCACCCGTGATGCATAAACATACACTTCTTTGTAGCCTGTATAGTTCCCGGATTGTGGACTTAACCATGCTCCGTCGACACCAGACCACATAAGCGTAAGTGATGATTGGTCTGATAAGAGCTGTGTATATCCATAGGATCACAGCAGGTTTCAGACCCCAGGTTTTGCCAAAGGCTCTACGGCATTGCTGAAAAATCTTCATAACCTATACTTTTTAATTTATTCGTAAAATGTTCACGCAATTTTTTTATATAGTTTTAATTTTTTTTATTATTATTTATTTAATTTAATATAGTATAACAAAGACTATATGAATCAAAGTTCTAAACTTTATGAAGCATTCACAAAATTTTAACAAATTTCAATAAAATCTAAACATAGAAACATTTTAATGAGGATCTGGAAGTCACTCTAAAAATCGTATTAATTTTTGGGCTGATGCACATGCTCCAAAGCCTTTTATGTGGAAGAAAACGCACACCATCGTATGGAAAAAAATTGTCAAAAATCAACGCGATATCAATTCAATTTTAGTTAGGCTAAAAACAAGCACAAGCAAAGGGTATCCCTCTACAAATAAACATACAGTTCAATGCTGAAATTGTGCACAATTTTTATGCAATTAAGCTTTCAAAGGAATCACAATAATTACAACTCATCAACACTTGAATTGGCGCAATGCAGAGCCCGCACTATGCATGTAGTTAAATGCGACGCATTTTCAATTAAATTTGTGCTAGTCCAAGTTGTAGGCGGTCTGGGTGTTGTGAGCTACATAAAAGGGTGTTGGGGCACCTTGTCATTTTCCGGGCGTTGTGGCTAACCTACAGTCCAACCGCAAGCCACACACACACACGCGAATGTAAGCCACCTTTGACGGATGAAAAGCGGTGAGTAGATATGTAAATTTTCAGCATAGACGACGAGAGAGAAAATTACGAGTTATGTGAGGACTGCGGCCACAACTACAACATAAGAAAGCAGACTTAAAGCATGCACCAAAGTACTCGTAAATCGACCAAACTGGTATACTATGTGTGCATGTATGTATGTATATATGCACGTATGATGATGTGTTTGACCGAATGACCAGAAAATGAGTTACAGCTCTAACAGTATTTATTCATATCCTTTTAACTGCTTCCACATCATCAATACCGACAGACGAGAATTATATTTCCTCAACTAGCTGGCGGAGTATACTACCCGATTTCCTTTTAACTCTTTCCAGACGCTTACAGTGTCGATGTTGTATTCAAGGTTTAATGATTTATTTTTCAGCCGGTTGGTCTTTTAAAGTCTGCATCGAATGCTATTTGTCGTCTACCGGCAGCCTTTAATTCATCGAATTTTGCTTGAGTTGATTTTTCATGTGAATGAAGCAAAATGCTGATTGCTTATGTGTGTGTGCTTGTATGCAATTATATCTACACATATGTGCATATCTACATGTATGTACGTATGCCACATGAGAATGCGGAATGAATGCAAAGGAGTTGTATATATGTATATGTGCGATTACCATTGGTTTCACTCAATAATGCCAATGTGTTGTGCTGATTAAGTTGTTTCAAAATATCACTTCCAACCATTTTTCGATTCTGACCGAAAATGTGAGCTTATAAATTTACATAGATGTATGAATATACTTACACATTAGGGAGTTCCTTGCTCCCTCGCTGCTTTTGAAATTTGAATGATCACGTCGATAACATAATTCGCATCATCATTTCGACTCATTTTGCGATACTATCACCTATTCCATGCATTGGATTGTTATGCTCAGCAGTTACTATATTTGCATAAACTTGCATATCACTTAATAACGGCCGCATATTGGATTCTAACTTAGAAAATGCCATCTCTATGGAGTTCTGTATAGAAGAGTGAATTGGTAAAAATTGTAATGTACTCCACTATTGTCCACCATATTTTGCATTTCTTGGGATTTATGACTTCTGGCATTATCCGTAATGGAAAACGAGTTTTGTACCACTCGGTCACTTAAAATTTTATAGAATTAATTATAAAAAGGACTCCTCTTCTAGGGATTGTTATCTTGGCACGATGAGGAGACTTAGTAAGTGCAATGATCGTGTGAGCGTTGCCGGCGGTAGCAGAGCTACTGATAGGGCCTTCCAAGTCGGTAAGGTCGATGGTGAGCACCGAAGCTAATAACAATCCACCTAATAGCGTCTGACCACAGGTAGGTGCGAATAATTTTCCTTTTTTAAAAATGATTTAATTTAATTTAAAAAGGTTCCTTTTTAATTTGAAAAGGTTTCGCTTATTCTGAAAAATGTATCGCTCAATTTGAAAAATGTTTCTTTCAACTTAGAAAAGATTTCGATTGCTTTTAACAAAGTTTCCTTTAATTAGAAAATTTTTCCTTTTAATTTGAAAAACTTATAATATTTTATAATTTGATAAAAGACTCGTTTAGTTTCAAAAGACTTTCGTTTAATTTGAAAAACAATTCTTTGAATTTGTCTCGAAAAAAGTCTCGTTCAATTAGAAAAGTTTTTTTTTAATTGAAAATGCTTCGTTAAGGTTGTAATGGTTTTATTTGAATAAAGTTTCGTTTATTTTGAAAAAGGTTTCACTTAATTTGAGAAAATATTTCGTTTAGTTTGAAAAACTTTTCGGTCAATTTGAAAACGGTTTCGTTTGATTTGAAAAATTTATATATTTTGAAAAAATTAACTTTCAATTTGAAAAATGCTTAGCTAAATTTGAAAGCTTTTTCTTCTGATTTGAAGGGGTTGGCTTAAGTTTGAAAACTTTTTCTTTTAATTTGAAACAGGTTTCCTTTAACTAGAAAAACATTTTATTTCAATTTAAAAAAAAATTAATTTCATTTACGACATATATATATATATATATGTAACACCCTTTTTGGGTGTTTGGCCGAGCTCCTCCTCCTATTTGTGGTGTGCGTCTTGATGTTGTTCCACAAATGGAGAGACCTACAGTTTCAAGCCGACTCCGAACGGCGGATATTTTTATGAGGAGCTTTTTCATGGCAGAAATACACTCGGAGGTTTGCCATTGCCTGCCGAGGGGCGACCGCTATTAGAAAAATATTTTTCTTAATTTTAGTGCTTCACCGAGATTAGAACCAACGTTCTCTCTGTGAATTCCGAATGGTAATCACGCACCAATCCATTCGGCTACGGCGGCCGCCAGGTTTCTTTTACTTGAATATTTTTTATGTTTTGAAAAATGTTTGCTTCAATTTAGGAAAAATTCTTTGTATTTGAGAAGATTGCGTTAAGATTGAAAATATATTTTTTTTTACTTGAATTGGGTTTCGTTTATTTAAAAAAAAAATATTTTGTTTAATTTGAAAAATTTATATTTGAATTCGAAAATGGTGTAGTATACTATAATTTGAAAATATGATCGTATATTTTGAAAACTGTTTTTTGTTTCGTTTAATTTGAAAATGGTTTCGTTCAATTTGAAAATGTTTGATTTAATTTGAAAATAATTTAATTTAATTTGAAAAACGTTTCGCTTAATTACAAAAATATATCGTTCAATTAAGAAAATGTTTCGTTCAATTAAAAAAAATTAACTTTTTATTTGAAAAAATTTCATTAAAATTTAATTTTGTTTTATTTGAATAGGGTTTCATTTAGTTTGAATTTTTTTTTTATTTAAAAAAGGTGTAGTTTAACATGAAGGAGTTTTTGGATATTTAGAAAAATGTTTTGTTTTTAATTTGTTAAAGGCTTCGTTTAATTTGAAAATAAATTCGTTGAATCTGGAAAAAGTTTCGCTTAATTGGAAAAGTGTTTGGTTCAATTTAACAAAAAAAAAATTTGTTTGAGAAGCTTTCCTTAACATTGAAAATATTTGTTTTACTTCGATAGGGCTTTGTTTAGTTTGAAAAATATTTAGTTTAATTTCAAAATGTTTTTTTTATTTTAATTTGGAAATGGTGTAGTTTACTATAACTTGAAAAAGTTTTCGTATATTTTGAAAACTGTTTCTTTTAATTTGAAAATGATTGCGTTTAATTTCAAAGTTGATTGGTTTAATTTTGAAATGGTTTCATTCAATTTGAAAATAGCTTTGTAAATTTTTTAAAAACGTTTCGTTTAAATCGAAAACGGTTTCGTTTAATTTGACAAATGTTTCTTTCAGTTTGAAAAAGGAATCACTTAATTTCAAAAGGGTTTAATTTAATTTAGAGAGGATTCGCCCAGTTTAAAAAATGATAGATACGTGCATTATTTTAGACAATTCTTAAGCCTTTGATAGCTATCGAATATTCTTACTGAGCATTAAAACAATTTTATTTAACCCAATCACAGTCAACAAAAGTTGAGAAATCTAGAATATTCAATTTTTTTTTTAAAGTAAAGGTTTCTATTGCAGAAGTTTTTTACAAATAGTCCAGTAATTATATGTACACACATATATGTATAATAAATATTCAATTTATTTATTTATTCTGAAATCTTATCAATTACTAAATATATTTTTTTGTTATTTTGATGATGCTCCCTAGTGTGAATACTAAAATGTTACAATTTGTGCAAAGATTTTTCATTTCTTAATGCGCCATCTGTCCTTCTTTCATTATCTTATCCGGCTTTAAAGCCGACAGTGAGGTTCATTTCCATTTTGCGCTTAATTACTACAGTATTTGTGCAGTGGCGCTTTAGAGGCCCTACAAGAAAGTAATGCAAGCAGTTTGAAGTGAATTGTAGACAATTGCAGATTTAGTTTTCAGAAGTTTTCGCATGAAGATCTTTCCAACAGAATAGTAAGTTTTCAAATATAAATATTGTAGTTTCCAGAGATTAGCCAAGACTATTGTGTAATTTCAATTAGAAAGCTGTGCTACGTAAATCACATACAAATATTTAATTATTTCTATTAAACTTCAAGTAATTCTAGTAAAAATATAAACTGAGCTCAGAAAAAGTTATCCACGATGAATTCCAGGCACTAAAGCTCAAAACTCAAG
Source organism: Anastrepha obliqua (assembly GCF_027943255.1). Lineage (NCBI taxonomy): Eukaryota > Metazoa > Arthropoda > Insecta > Diptera > Tephritidae > Anastrepha > Anastrepha obliqua. Next base: position 83,695,104 of record NC_072895.1, on the reverse strand, counting down.
TTCTTAACGGAAGTATCCAAAAGTGGCAACACTCTATATCCAACAGCAATAATAATAAGCTAAACTAGCTTGCGCTGTCAGCATCCAATTAGAAAACTGGTGAGTTCCTGCAGGGTGCGTAAATATACCCCCTTGTATCGATACTTTTGGTTACACGTACGTACATACTTTGTGGAGAGTAAATAGCAGCGACTACACCCGACAGTCGTCATTAATGAACTGCACATCCGATAACAATAACAACATCCATATGTAACACATGCCCCACACTCGTCCCCTGCATCTCATACTCCCTCCGCCTTGTGCATTTGTTGTTGATTACCTTCTTGATGCTGCTTGATGGACGTGATTGTTTTTATGGCTGCAATTTCTGCTGTTCTTAGTTGTTGTTGTTTGTGGTGGTTGCCACAAGAACTTGGTGAATTGCTGAAATCAAGCGAATAGCAATCGAAATCGCAGTTTTAATTGACTGAATAAAGTTAATCAACTGGTCAACACGCTATTGACTTCTCGGTCTCATTATTTTCGTTCAGAGGAAACCAGTCGATAATTCTGATACTCCACGTGATTCAGTATTCATTCATTTATTGCTTTAAAATTATTTGAATGTTTTGAAAAAAGTTGGTTTCTTAGTAATTTGTTTAATGATGATTGATAAATTTAAATATTATAAGACTAAGGATACTGATGGTATTTTAAAGTTTATGAAGCGCATGTGCATTTATAATATAATTTTTAGTTTTTTGGGTTTTCCATTTTTTACTTCCTTCTCTCATTTCCTATTTTTCCGATTTTCCTCTTTTTTCTATTTTTTCTGTTTTTCTTTTCTTTTCTTATTTTCCTTTTTTCTTTTCTTATTTTCCTTTTTTCTTTTTCTCTTGTGGTGCTAACCACAATGGCCTTAACAAATTTCGTACTTTTGCCCGCATTGCAGTATCGAGTGAAAATGTCACAAAAAAAGTTTGGCCTGATTAAGGTCCCTAAAGTAAAATTATCACTATTTTACCGTTCTCAATTCATCCCTCGCGTGCTATAAAAAGTCGTGTGAAATTTAGCAACAAAATTAGTTTCAAGCACATGAAAGCTATGCCATTTAATTGGTAATAATGACAGCTCAAATAAAAATATGTAGTATATTTAGTAATTAGTAACGAATTTTAAAAGTTGAATTTTCTAGGTAAACTTTTTTGAGTGAGTATCATTATAACGCTGAAAAGTAACTGCCTGTAGCGATTCCATGTCAAGTGATCAAAAGTGTTTTGGTCATTGGCGTACATTTTTCCTGAAAATTGCTTAGTTTGTAGGCTTGAGTATAATAAAAAAGATGAAAAATTTCGAAAAAAAATTTAATAATTGTGAGATTTATTCAATATTTAAAATTTGATAGGGGATTTTTCTTAAGTCAAACATCTTCGATTCTTTTTAATATTTTTATATATTTTTTAGGATAAAATATAGGTTTTAAAAGAAATATCTGGAAAAAAGATTTAATGTTTTCGCACAATTTTTTTGGACACATTTTTTTGGTTGTAATTTGTAAAAATCACCAGCCTCAGATTTTTTTCTTAGCTATTAATGAAGAAAATATAAACAAATTCTGAAACGGCGAAATTTCATATATAGCAAATAAAATGTTTCCCAAGAATTTCAAAGAAACAAGTAAAATAAAAACAAGGTTGTTTTAAAAACTTAAAATGTATACCTTAAAATAAAATTAACAAAAAAGGAGAAATTAAATAAGACAACAATTTCTAATTATGATTTTATAAAGAAATGTTTTGTCATTTTTAGAACACCCTTCTTGGTATTTTTTTCTTTTTGTTCTTTTGCATCAAAAGCTGAGACTCAGTAATTTCTGAAAGTTTCATAGTGGGAACCCCGTATATTTTTTAGTTATATTCACACATGACAAAAGAAGTGTTCTTAAAAAAAAAAATAAAAATAAAAAGTAAATAAATAAAGTACGTAAATATCATCCTAAAAAACACAAATATTTACAAAAATGAGAAAATTAAGAAGAAAGAAGATACAAATTTTGATACATGATTTTATTAAATTTTTTTTTTTAATTCTTGGAACACCCTGTTCAGTTTTTTCTAATTTTTGTCATCAATAACAGAGACTATGGAATTCCTGAATGTCTAATAGTCGGATTTTCGTAAGTTTTTGAGTTATTTTCAAATACGTACTGCGAACCAGTCAAAAATCAATGCTAAAATATAAAAACAAAAATTTCCCAACAAATTTCAAAAACAAAAAAAAAAACAATTTACTATTTTCCAAAACCCATTTTTTAATAAAAAATTTACATTTTCCCACAAACAAATTTTTTTAGGTACATTTTATCCTAAACATTTAAAAACCAATTTTTTTATTTTATTTTTTTTTTTTTTTGGAAAAAAGTAAGTTTTTTATTACAAAATAGGTAAAAATAGTAAAATAGTAATTACCAATAAACTAAATTTTGAATTTTATTGAAGAGAAGACGAAATATTGAAAGTAAAGCCTTATTAAGTTTTATTTCTTTCTCTGGAAAAGTATGTTTTCTCAGCTGTTTGTTCTGCTTATACATCAGTGCTGGGCTTTTGTTTAGCGATTTCACCTTCTTGCCTAGAGAACCAGCAAGTTCCAAGTATTAGTAAGATGATAACTTAATCTACAATGTCAACTAAGATTCCTATGATGATTCTAAAATTAGTCTTAGTTAATTCTATACAATCTTAAATTAGGTTTAGGTTGAAGCTTCCTATCATTGCGTAAACCCGGTCGACTGTCCTAGTACGATCTTCTTTATATTTCCTTTACTTCCTGAATAAAACAAAAGTTACACTTTCCTACTAGGACACAAAATGACTCTGGGTCTATATATGAGGAGGCCACCTTTTTCCTGACTAACTTATATGCCACTTCAATTCCAGCAATTCCTATCTGATTGCTCTAGCCTAAGGTATTCAGATATTGCGCGGCCGTCATAGCCGAATGAGTTATTGTGTAATTACCATTCGGAAGTGCATGGGTTCGAGCATTAAGCAGCAAAATGATAGGAATCTTTTTTTTCTAATAGCGTTCGTTCCTCGGCAGGCTATAGTAAGCCTTCGTGTGCATTTCTGCCAAGAAAAAGCTCCTCATAAAAAAATCGTTTGCCGTTCGGAGTCGGCTTAAAATTTTATGCCCCTCCATTTGTGAAACATCATCAAGGCGAATACCACAAATAGGAGGAGAAGCTCGATCAAACACCTAACAGAAGTTTACGCGCCATTTACTATATTATTTTTTTATTTTGAGGTAATCAGCTCATTAAGACAATTCAACACCAGTTTTGATGTAACCTGGAAAAAGTTGAGAGCTTTGATTGCTGTCTGGTTATCAGTAAGGAAAGCTATGTTTATAATGCTATAATTAGTTATCTTTAAACCTGTCATTTAAACCAAAAAGAATTTGCTCGTATATGTAGATATATATTAGGAAATCCGATTCGCTTATGAATAGATAGACACGACTGCTGAGCGAAGAAACTGTGGTCGAATTATCACATCTGCGAACGTACTAACACATATGTGAATGAGTGCTGAGCGTACTCGTTTGATCAAACTGTCATCCGAACACCGACAGCCGCTCGTAAATTATCGAATTTAACCAAGGATGTAAGTAAATTGTAAAAATATTTAATTAAATATGGTTTTTGAAATAAATTTATTATAAGACGAATTTTAATAAACTCAACCCCATACAAAAAGATGTCATGGCTTAGTATATGGCCAAGAAAGACTGCAATTAGAAGTCCTACGCGACATCTTAGAGAAATAAGCAATTAAGCATTCAGTGAAGAATTTTTGTTTCTATAAGTTGTTTTGGATTTTATATCATTTACTTTTATATTCTTTAGTATTTATGACAAATAATGTTATATGATAAATGCGACAAGTGGCCATTGATAGAAATAAATAAAAAATTAATTTGCATGAGTATTATCTTTTTACTTAACTTTAAGTATGGTACGAAGGCTTTCCATTTCACTTAAAAAATATTTTAAGAACTATTTACAAGATTGCACATGTTTTAAATTTCGAGAAAAATTCAGTAAGCAATATTTTATTTCGTCTCTTATTGTTTGGCCGTTTGAGGAATCTGCAAGGGAAAGTTTGTAAATGAGCTAGAATAACTAACTATTTACATATTTACGCTGTGTTTGGAAATGCCAAAGGATTTCTCTTTTCTCTTAGCTGTATTTTATTTTTTATTATATTATATTTACTTAGTACTAGAACTCCATATAAAAGCAAAGTTGGATCCCTGGTTATACATATTTTAGTTGCATTTATTAAATTTAGTTTTAATAGTTCCACGTCATTTTAACCAAAAGTACGATCCAAAGCATTGTGGAACTTGCAAACTATTGTGAATTGAAGATAAGTTACGATCCGTTTGCATTCGTTGGTTTGATTCAGCTTATACGATTGACGTATGACATAATTTCCTTTCGTATGGTTGCTGATCGTTACACGGATGTGATGATTCGACCCCTGACTGCCACTTCAAATCAATTACTTCCACTCCTATTATTCGCTTCTAATGGAATCATTATTTTAAATTAATGTTATTTAATTACTTAGAACTACATATAAAGGGTCCGCCATATAACTTTATGGAATTAAAAATGCTATAAAAAAGAAACTACTCAATATTTTTCCAAACTGTTTTTTTTATTTTGAAGTGCAATCTTTCCGGTTAATGATGGAATACAATTTCATTCATATGGCTGCCTCGGCTAGCCATGCACCATCCCATACGATCGGTCCAATTTTTCAACACATTTTCGATTGTATGCGGCTGTATTTCAGCTATGACATCGCGTATGTTGGCCTTCAGTGCATCAATTGTTGCTGGTTTGTTGGCATAACACTGGTCTTTGACGGCACCCCAAAGATAGTAATCCAACAGCGTCAAATGGCAGCTCCCAGGCGGCCAAACGATATCAGAATTTCGGCTGATAATGCGGTCTTCGAAGACAGTGCGCAACAGTCCCATTGCCGTACGTACACATTCTGCAACATTACCATGATTTTCAAAGTAATGTCGCAATATATCCTAGCGTTCTTTGAGCGTATACACAACCATTTTCGTTCAGCGGAAGAATAAAACTAATTTTCTGTCAAATCAGATGACAGCTAAGTGTTACCATTCTTCAAATAATACCTAGTTCAAATCCGTAACGATAGATGGCGGGCCCTGTATATATATATATAATTAGCGCGTACACCTTTTCTGGGAGTTTGGCCGAGCTCCTCCTCCTATTTGCGTCTTGATGTTGTTCCATGAATGGAGGGACCTACAGTTTCAAGTCGACTCCGAACGACAGATATTTTTTATGAAGAGCTTTTTCATAGTAGAAATACACTTGGAGGCTTGCCATTGCCTGCCGAGGGGCGACCCCTATTAGAAAAAAAAACTTTTTCTTCATTTTGATGTTTCAGCGAGATGCGAACTTACGTTCTCTCTGAATTACGAATGGAAGTCACGCACAAACTCATTCGCCTACGGCGGCCGCCGTATTATTTAGAATTACCTCTTATAAAATTAATAATTAAAATATGTCAATATCAGCTGACTGGAAATATATGAGCTGAATGAATTTTTAGTTACCAAACAAGTCGGCAGATATTACTGCGCATCCCTACGGCATGCCTACGAATTTCCAACCATTGCCTATATAAAGTGGCTTTCCCATTTCAGCATTAACCATTGATGATTTCTCGCGAAGGTGTGAACAAATTGATTTTTCTGCATCACAAAAAACTCGCTGATTGCCTTTGTTTTATCGACACTATTGAAGTTGTTGTCCACTTGAACGCTGTGAAATGCCATCGTGTGAGCAATCAGCAGCACAATTCATTCCCTAATTTCCTACCTTTTTCCACCGGTTTTTATTTCAACTTTTTCATGTAAATTTGTGCCCAAAGCGAAAAGGCAAAATTAATTGATTGCCCAGCATCAATTGCTCTGTATTTCGGCCAACACACAAACACGCACATATACATAGCATGCACAGCTGAGCAGATCAGTGTACATGTGTGTGTAGTTATGCAGTATGTAATCGGAAAAGTGTATGCATCAAACGAGCGATAAATGCTCGAATGAGAAGGAAGTGTTCGGGGGGATTGAAATGAAGCAGCGCTGTTGCCAATCAATTTGCAATTTACGTGCATTTTGCCTTTTATTTTTGCTGCTTTCTTCCGCTTCCTTGCATTTTATTTTTTCCCGTGAGTGTTTGTAATTTGCAACACTTTCAATTTGGCTGTGGGCAGAAATTGCACAAAATTGTTGAAAGGCTCTGCTGACAACGTGGCTATTTTACAACACCCAGAATAATATTGTATGTAGTTGCCGCAGCGGAAACACTATAACAAACCAGCTGTAACTCAGCCCTCGCAGCCCTCGCCGCACTCGTTGCTCTACACCCATGGATGTGTGAATGTGTCGGACTACTTTTAATACACCTCTACCAAGTAGGGTAGTTAACACACACATACATGTGCACATATATATATTGTATATTAAAATTAGGATAGTTCTTATTTTTGTCGCTTTTCATTAAAGTCGACTGCGAAAAAAACTATAGGACCTCAATATTTTGACTTAACTAATTTTCTGTGCTTTCTTTTTGAATGTTCCTTATTTCTTTACCATATATCAAATAAAAACCATATAAATCCACATTCCAAATTTTATACAAAAGTAGTAACAAATTTTCATAATAATTTAATTTTTTTATCAAACTTATAATTAAAAAAAGAAACAGAAATAAAATCGGATACGCAGTAAATTTTCGTAAAGGGGTTTCCAATAAGAAGTGTTATTTTGATATTCAAAGAAATATGCTATTTTTCAATATAAATGATCGGACGTTTATTTCATTATAAAGAGGAAGGTATGCCGTTAATAGTAGAAAATAATATCAGTCAAAAAACCACCACCTCTTACAGGACAATATCCTTTTCATGAAATTTCCATAACCGAATTGCAAAGTGGCTGCTCTATGTCCTCGATAGCCTTACAAATTCCACCTTTGAGGTCTTGAATCGACCCTGGGCTGTTGGCGTAGACCTTCTCTTTCAGGGGTCCAAAGAAAAAACAGTCACAAGGTGTTAAATCACAAGATCTCGGAGGCCAATTGTGATCACCTTTTCGAGAGATAACACGGTCCGGAAACTTTTCCCGTAAAAGATCAATGGTTTCGTTGCTTGTGTGGCACGTAGCGCCGTCTTGTTGAAAATAAACGTTGTCCATATCAATACCATCCAATTCCGGCCACAAAAAATCGTTAATCATCCATAGCACCTGTTAATGGAAAACTCTTTATAATGAAGTGCAAGAGTTTTAGCAGCAAATAAGTCTTATTACTCTAACTTGAAGCTGCTTAAGTCAAAATTATTATCTCGTGATCAAAAGTTAGGAATATACAAAACCTTGATCCGCCCTGTGCTTACTTGTGGTTGTGAAATAAGGACCCTAACAACTACTGACTTTAATCAGCTAATGGTCTTCGAAGAACAACTCGAAAGGCAGTTGAATTGCGCCCTGTTGGAGACTGAAGGAGAGGACGCCCCAGAAAGAGAAGGCTCGAAGGCTTTGTACCCTTAGATAGAGACGGGTGCCGAAAGGTTGTGAATGAAGCAATAGTTCATCAAGTTCAAGTTGCTGGAAAATCTCGTTGATTTTTTATCATTTTTTTCTTTGACAAAAAAGCGGAAGAAATACCCAACACCAATATTCTAGCAACTTCAAACTAGCAATTTATTGTACGAAAATTTAATGTGCTGCTTACCAATTTTTTTTTTTAAATTCTGATTAAAATGTTTGACCTTTGTTTGAAAGTTTGTCTAGATTTTCTAATTCTTATAAATCTTTTATAAGATGTGGAACTCGAACAAATATGGTAACTGTTTAGAACGAATCATTTATTTATTCGTTATATAAAAATAATTGAAATTAAAAAGTTAATAAACAAATAGTTAAAACTTGGCAAAAGCTGCTGTTTTATATAGCTCTTCATCATTTCCATATTTAATAAGAGTCGTTTCGCAAGAACGTGAACAACATTGTGGTGCTTAAGCCTGCGACCCAACTTTTACAAGATCTAAGTGAAAACATAATTTTTTAATATTTCAAGTTCAAATAAAGCCATTAATTTGTGGAAGCGGGCCTATTTGACTCATGACACATGTACAAGGAAATTACTGTAGCAAGTAAAAATTAGTTTATGTAATTTTTTATTCAATTCAATTGAATTAACCGCAAATAAAAATAAAACACAGTTTACGACTCTTCTAAACCTTAAGCTATATTTAAGAGATCTAGGGCTTGCGAACAAGAATAGAATAGAATCCTTGGAGAATCGAAAGAATTAAAACCCGAACAAACTTTTAATTATGAATTAAACTTGGTAGACGATCTTGATTCATCTAAGAAGTCTGACTGAGTGAGGAGCTACTGTAATTCTATTCGAAGCTCAAACTTCAACTGTCATACAACTCGCAAGCTGAAGCCGTCTTTTCCAAGCCAACATCTGTTTGACAGCAAAAGTAGCAGAGTCGATAGCTCAACTAATGGCTCATGAGTCTCATGTGAACGTCTTTAGTAATTACCAATTCACTTAGTAGATACTCAGTACGCGCCTGTCATGTGCAACTACTGCACATAATATCTTCAGATGACCACTTATACCTAACTATTTATATAAAGGGTTTTCCAATAACAGGTGCTATTTTGAATACCCCCTAATTCAGTAGATGTCACTTTTAAAGCTGTCATTTTCTGATATTTGACAAGTAGAAACTACGCCAATAATAAAAATGGAACGATACACGCTTTAATAACGCATTTAAATTATTAAAATTCACTATAAAAATGGGCGGTCGTAAAACTCGAACATTTTTGGGTCTTCGAGAAGCACCTTGTCGGACCGCAATACAGAAATTGGTGAAAAAATTCGAGCTGTTGGGACAAGTTAGTGATGTGAAGAATAAAACCCGTGCACGTCGCTCAAGAACAGCCGAAAATCGAAAATATTGCTGTTGTAGCCGAAAGTGTTGAAGAAAACCCAGGTGTGTCCATTCCTCGTCGTTCTTTGGAATTAGGCATTCCACAAACGTCATTACACCGTATTTCGGTCTTAAGGCTTAGTCCGGTCTTAAGGCTAAGTCCAGTTAGCACAAGAACTCAAGCCGGCCAATCATCAACAACGGCGTGTCTCTGGTGATTGAGTCGTTGAAATGCATGAAAATTATCCGGAATTCCATCGAAAAATTATCTTGAGTGATGAGGCCCATTTCCACCTCGGTGGCTTCGTCAGCAAGCAGAATTGTTGAATCTGGGGCTCAGAAAATCCAAGAGTTATTGTTGAAAAGCCTCTCTATCCTCAACGTGTGACTGTTTGGTGTGTGTTTGATCTTTTATCAAAATAACACCTCTTATTGGAAAATTCTTTAGTACCTCTTTTTCTCATTGTCTTCTGTTCCTAACCTTAGGTAAGATTGACGGTGTTGACTGTTGGCTTCACCGCACTAAACATGATTTTGTAAGAAGCTACAATAACAACAATCAATCGACCTTGCGTACAACAGTGAAGCCCTAGAATAGACGAGTTTCGGGTTATCAAGACTGTCGTGCCCTTAAGGATTGACATGCAGCCATTCATCCACCCGGTCACCTTGAGTTGCATATTCTGACGCTTTTCATAATTTTAGGAAGTTACTGAGACGAGTAGTTCGACTGGTTAATTGAGGAGTAAACTTAATGCTTATTAGCATCCCACAATTTTATTAGCCGACTTGGCTTTTTACATTCATGGCGAACAGCTTTAAAATATTTCACTTCCATTGTGTTTATATTTATTTACAAACCAAAAAAAAAAAAAAACAAAATGCGGCTACCTCTTATTTGAGTCAAATACTGCCTTGAAAAAGCCGGTTGTAAAAATAATCCATTTGTGAAAATCTTTTCATCCAGCCGTCAACATAAAGAAAATAGATCTGTTAGGGTGTCCTATTTGCATGACGTACGACGGCATTCGCAAAAATTAGAAATCTTCCGAAAGAGTTATCACATTTGTGCCACCACGTAGAATTCAGATAACACATGGACTGAAAAGTCTCGGATCCAACACATAGATGGCGCTAGTTTTATTGCATTCACCTCTTTTTCAGTTAGAACTAACCTTAAAAAGACAGCTGCTAGAATTTCATGATATTCTTTTCATTAGTTTATTAGTTATTGTGCTAAGAGTGACGTTGCTTTTGTTATTGTATTAAAAAAATATGGATCAAAAAGAGTTTCATCTTTTCATTTTAAACCGCTCTTTGATGGGGAAAAATAAAAAAAATAACGTTTAAGCGAAGCAATGGCTTGAAAAGTGTTATGGGGACTCCGCTCCATAAGAAACAACAAAATCGATGGTTTGCGAACTTCAAACGAGTCACCGATGATGCACAAATCAGTGGTCATCCAAATGAGGCGGTAACACCAGAAAATAAAATCATAAAATCATTTTTAATGATCGAAAATTAAAGTTGCGTGAGTTAGCTGACTTCGTAAAGATATCAAAATAATATGGCTCCCAGCGACTATTGGCTGTTCAAAGACCTAAAAAAATGCTCTCACCGGTGAGAAATTTCGCTCGAATGAAGAGGTTATCGCTGAAACTGAGACCTATTTTGGGCGAAAAATAAATAGTTCCACAAAGGTAGTACTGAAATGTAAGAGTGGCGTTGGAATGATTGCATTGCTTTTGATGGAAGTTACGTTGATGAATAAAGCTAGTTTTGAGCAAAAAAAGCAGTGCTTCCTTTGTTCGGTCTGGGACTTTTCAGCCCATGACTTAGCATTAGCTTCAACTCTGCTTTGCCTGTTTATTTCAGCTAATCCCGCTTAGTGAAGCTTGAGGCACAACGAACATGCATACGAAGACCAAAATTTAAAAGAAAAATCTCCTTTCAGACAACAAACATTTCAAAATTTTACAGCTATAAGACATTACTTGAGTCGATTGAGTCACTTTTGATTTGTTGCAGACTGAAAACAAATTTTATGATTTTAACCCATTTCGTTTTATAGGTACGCCGTTTTTTTATAAATTTATGCAGTCTATCGTCCCCTTAGTATAACAATAGTCTATGTGCTCATAGGCTATTATTTTTTTTTTTGAAGTTTTGGATTCTCCATCGTCGATTTTATATGTGGTAAAAATTTTGTCAAATTCTAGTTTCACAAAGTGGGTCAAAACGTCAATTAAAAAAATAATAAATATTTACAGACATAACGAGATTTGAGTGAGAGCTAATTTCGACAAAAAGTTTGAAATTCATTTTCTCAAAACATCTAAAAATTTATAGGCTATTTTAATACTAAGGGGACGCTATGACAGAAAAACCTTCCAAAAGAGATTAGCTTCAAATCACAAAAAAAAAAAATGCTAATCGGAACATTCTGTGCATAGTTATCAACGTACATATGAAAAGATTTGGACTAATGATTTACTTGCTACAAATTTGACCCTTTGGAGTTAACCCAATTCGAATATGCCGAAACAACAATTGCGAAGAATAAATTGAATCCACCCGAAAAACTTACCTTTTTTTCAAAAGTCCGCTATTTTGTTATTTTTCAAAAAAATGTTCCCATTGTAGCACCTGTCAGAATGACAAGCTTACAGAATAATAGTCAGTTTAACTTCTTCGTTTCAGCTGTCCTAAAGAGCCGAAATCCTGTTGATAAACCTTAAGACGTTTAATTTGGTGCCACACTACTACAAAAAAATATGTCAAAAAAAAATTGTTTTTGTATACTGTTTGATGTCAATAATAACGTACTATAAAATCAAAACGATCGCATTTTATTTTCTTAAAAAAAAATAATTGCTAAAAAAATCTATAACAAATGAGTATTTGACCAGACTACTACCTTAAGCTCGAACGAAGGCAGCTCAAAGTTTCCAGCAGGACATATTAGTGAACAAAAATTTTGACAACCATTCACAAATTACTTTTAGTCGCCGATATTATTTTTCCCATACTGGAATTTTTAACTTCGCATAAACACACATTTAGGAGTTTAGGAGCACCCTAATCCAAATAATTTACATTTACATACAAATGCGCATATGTACGTGTATATGTACTGGCATACCGCCAATATGAGCACAAAATAAACCTCCTGCTTCATTTCGCTTTTCAGTTTCATCTTTAATTAAGTTACCTTTGGCTAAATTTTAGATGTATCCTTGAGACGCCTCTACTGTGTTCTGCTGCCCACTTAGCACTGTTGGAGCATCAATTATGCATCAAAAGCAAGCAAAAAGGGTTCAAAGTCATCTCAAATGTGCAATAAATAGCACAAAACATAGAAGACTAATGAAATCTACTACTAGACCTATACTCACTTTGCTTCCATTCAATTCACCAATACCACTCTACATACGGGTATACGCATAGCAGGACCAGCTTCGGGTTTCTTGAAATTCTGGCCTGAGACTTGTATAGGAGTAAATGCAATTGTGTGTGTGTTTGTGTGGTGGGAACTTAATAGAAAAAGTGTGAAAGTCACTAAAAGCGTCATCAGCAAAACTGAAGTGCTACATAGTAAATGAAGAGATAAGTAACGGCAAAATTCTCAGCGTGCGAAACAAACGGAAAGTGAATCAAATTGGAAAAGGGCAAACGGCAGAGCAGATTCAAGGTGAAACTGGTGTGTGTGTTTTAATTTGATTTTTTCTTTAAGAACTGGCGCTGTACATTTAGCGATTGTTTCTGTTTTTGCTTTTTCTTTTTTGTTGTTTTTACTTCTCACTTTACAAATTAGCAGACTTACTTTGCTGAGTTCTTAATGAACTGCAGCAAAATTTGTAGGTAGGATAATAAACAAAGTGATTAACTAAAAAAAGAGGAGAAAATTTACCAAGTAAAAGGCAGATATCTAATGTGAGGTATTAAAGAAAATTATATTAGAAAGAAGGGTATAAATCGTCATTAAGGCTGAGAGTTAAAAGTATGAGTATTAGCCGAACAAAAAACACCTGGGTTAATGTTTCTGGTTCTATCTATTTCTCCTTCTAGTCATTCTCTTGCGCTTGCTGGATATTCGCCTTAAGGTACTAACTCGTTAATAGAATGTTCGCATAATATCAGTCCTTCACGGCACGCTACAAAAAGTCGAATGGCACCCAATCGCAGCTCCGATGTGGGCAATTGACATCGCTAAGACGGCTGATAACACAATCACCGAACTTGGCACGTAAAATATCGATAGTGACATGGCGCCCCATCCTGCTGAAACTAAAGATCCTCCAAGGATTATAAAAAATCCTGTTCAATGCCTCTGTAATGCTTACCGTAAGCCGAAATGACATTTTCAGTAGAATTTTCAAAGAAATATGGGCCAATACTACCACCGGTCTAACCCGCACCAAGTGCTTTATAATTTTCCAATACCCAAATGCGGTAGTTTTGATTGTTAACAAACCCACCGAGATGGAAATGCGCTTCATCAGAAAAGATGATTTAAACTGCTTTGCAATAAACGTATCGTTTGGTCTACACAACATTAACTTTAGAAATAAGTTCGCAATATTTTCCAATGTTGTTTAAGCGTAAAGCAATTCATTTCGTTTCGGGGAGGTAGGATGCTGGCTTCTGCAAGATTTAAAGTGGGAAGCATATGTTTAAATACTACATATGTACATATATAAGTACATATATGCCACCTTATGTACAGTGTCCTCTCTCTTAAGCGGATCCTAAGGGACAAAAAACTCTGTCCGCTTGTGAGAAAAGTGTAAAAAAAGTTAATAATATGTTAAGCGAGGGTTGTGCGCTCAAAAAACAAAAATTTAAAAAATTCTTAAGGATTTGTGATATGTACTAAAAAAAAACGAGGTGACCATAAGAAGAGAGTGCACTGGACGAGTATATGCCAGGATCACAGATTGCTAGGTTTGGCTGAAAACTATGGTGAAAAACAAAATTGTTAGGGTAAAGTCGGCTGACACATAACGGGGGTGATTCACCAGCCGAATTCTGCACGATCATTCCACACATATTCAGACACTCGTCCAATCAGTCGTTGTTCAGATAGCCACGAAACAACTTGAGCGAGACTGTGTTAATTTTTTTCGTAGATCACTAATACTTTCTTAGCAGTTTGATAAATAAACCGATTCGTTACCCGGACTACGGCAGCCCATCCGCTAATTATGGCAAATTCACTGAGAGTCGGCTAACGGTCTGATATTGGCCACACCATTAAAAATCTTTCCGCCATGCTCTATATATATGTACTTATATATAGTCTGTTACGTTGTTGTTAGTATATGTTATATATTATATATTATATATATATATATATGTATATATATGTATATATATATATATATATATATATGTATATATATATATATATATATATATATATATATAAATATATGTAATTGGCGCCTACAGCCTTTGTTGCTTATTAGGTCGAGCTCTTCAAATGGATATACTACAAGTTTTATGCCTCCACCGATATCTCAGTGAAAAAATAAGATATTTGAACAAACTCAACGGCATTTAAAAGATGAGGACTTATAATTTAAAATACCACGTCTACTTTTTTATGAAGAGCAAAATCTTCGTAGCTACATAACCTCAAAAATGGGCAAAACAGCGTTTTTTGCACTTTTAGGTTAGGATATCTCAAAGTCCTGACGTGATAGAGCAATTTAAACCCCCGATTCGGATTCTACGCAAAAAATTACTTCGGAAATGACACTACACTTTTATAGAACATTCCGAACCCATTTTTTTTGCAGAGCTGTGTTATTTATTAATCTCGATTTTATAAGAATTAATGCTTAAAATGTATGCTGTTAAAATTATTTTTAATAAATTGTTTGAAACTAAATATTGATCATAAAGGCATCTGGAAATTAGAAGAAATAAATTTAATTTACAAAATTTGTCCTTTTTTTCTTTTCTTTTTAATTAAAAATTTATTAATGTAAATATTTTAAAGGATAAACTTTAAAATAAAATACTCATATTAAAAAAAAATAAATCTGTAGAATAATAACCAAATTCGGAACAGACATTTAAGATATAAATTCAGAACTAAAATACAAATTGACAATATTTAATATTAGCAAGTGTAGTAAAATTATATTATCAACATAAGAAACCATTAAATTGCTAAAATTATAAGTTTTACAAGTTTTAACATAATTTTAACGATTAATAATTATAAAACTGTAACAACATATATATACAAGGTATTATTTTGATTTCTTAAATAGGAAGTAATTTTTCAATTGCATTTGAAGAGATAATTAAGGTAAGACAACGATCTAACGAGTGGCGCATTGGCACTATATAATGTCCTACTAAAGCCAACGTAAAAAATCTTGCAACGGCGAAAATTTCTGCAAGGAATATTAAACTGTATTCTTTCTAGAAGGACCGGTCAGTCAATTTTGTCATTAATGAGATCAAAGATCAATGATACTGCCTGAAAAGTACCTCTGTCACTTAATGGAAAGATACTAATCAAACCTCACCGGGATTCTTATGAGGGTTTTGGGTCTAAGAAATTGAGTGAATGTAGTCTACAAAATTTTTTTGCACCCTCTCAACTCGTTTTATATGGACTGCATGATAAGGCCTCCAAATAAAAGCAGCATAATCTAATTTGGACCGAACAACAGAATATTTTAAGAGTATATGGTTCAGTGAAGAGCGATGAGCGGCGTCTAACAAAAGCGAGCATGGCAAATGTATTGGAAACGGCATAATTTAAGTGCGTGATAGAATTGAGCTTTGTATCAAAGAAAACCCCTAAATCTTTTATCACCACGGACGAAGCAAGATATATATAATTAATATGATAGGAGGTATTGAGGGGGTTTTGAAGCTTAGAAAATGTGATTTTATGACATTTTTCAATATTAAGAAATAGACGATTCATAAGGCACCAGGAAAATAAGATATTCAACTCGGACGGTAGGATGGCTAAATCACTAGAATTTCTAATTTCAGTATACTCTTTTAGATCATCTGCATAGAGAAGAATATTAGCAAAGGAAAAACACGAACAAATATCATTACTAAACAAAACAAATAACAAAGGTCCTAAAATACTACCCTGAGGTACACCAGAGGTGGCGATGAACTGTTTCAAAGAAATTCCATCGATAACTTCAGTACCGCATCTCTTAGAGCCTGCATTCTGGAAGCCTGCGAGGCAATCTTCTGAAAATACGGATAAGTTAGATAACGTAGATCTTGCAACTACAAAACCATGCTGTCTAGGATTAATTATAGATTTGTTATAAATTATTTCATCAATTGTATATTTATTGCTTTTTAATTTATTTATACCACTCTTTTTTATTAATTTTAAATGAAAATACTTTAATTAGTATATATTTTTTGCTGACATTTTTTGTGTTAACTTTATTTCTAACAACAACGCCATTTCTCTTTTGAAAATTCCACAGTGACTGAGGTAAGCGATTACCCTTAAGAATACCTATTATGCTTTACTCCTTCAACTTTCTCAACATTACTCGTATAAATTTATATAAGGGCCGCTATTAAATAACAATACTATTTTCATATGCTCAGGGTTCTACGAATTCAGTCATTTCGAGAAACGATTTGAAAATGTAACATGTTTTGGCATATGAACGCTGGCAAATAAAAGATACTCCTTTATGCAAATAAAATCAGTGCACATAATAACTGCTCACAATACAATAACGACATTCAAGAAGAATAAACGCACATATAAATGTTATATACATACACATACACATACACGTGCTTCTGTAAGCAAACATATATTTTTGGCAAACGCACATTTCCATGAAAACGGAATTGACCTGGCGACCGGAGAAAAGAAAAAAGCAGGCACGAAAATCTGTTACTCAATTCATTGTGTATTTTTGAGATTCAAGTTCTTGCATTCAAA
Organism: Anastrepha obliqua; assembly: GCF_027943255.1. Lineage (NCBI taxonomy): Eukaryota > Metazoa > Arthropoda > Insecta > Diptera > Tephritidae > Anastrepha > Anastrepha obliqua. Next base: position 83,678,109 of record NC_072895.1, on the reverse strand, counting down.
ATTTCTCTGCTTTCCATTTGGAATCTCAAATTTCGCCTTTTGCATATTGCATTTTGTGTTTTGCATGGCGCATATGGCAGATGGCAAATATTCGATATTTTTACATATTTTTAAAGTAGGTACTTGTAATGCTCTCGAATGGGGTGTATATATGAACGTACAACTACGTTCACAATAACAGCAGCGCGGCGTGTTGCAAAGCTTTTAATTTTTTTTATAAGAATATAATTCATACTAAAATAAAATCATATACTTCCAAGTTTAAAACTTTGTACAAAAGTTCAAAAAATGTAATAGATTTTTAACAAAATTTCAAGCTGTTTAGTAAGCATTTTTAAGAAATTTTCGAGTATGCACTTCAATAGCCATTTAGAACAGGTAAAGTGCAAGTTCTAAATGGCTTAAAAATCTCGTTGATTGTTGAAATTTTTTTTTTGCTGGCAGTTTTGTGCAATAATTCCGTATATGTATATGCATTCCGTATAATACCCTCAACAAAGAAAATGACCAAAAATCAAAGAGGATTTTGATTTACTTTAAACTTTCATTTTATGGTATCAAAATTTAATGGGCAATACAATTCTTCTTCTTAATTGGCGCGATAACCACTTATGCGATTACCGAGTTTAACAAAGCGGGCCAGTTGGATACACCAAGCGAAGCGAAGCCTTTTTCCACCTGATCTTTCCAACGCAGAGGAGGTCTTCCTCTTCCTTTGCTACCACCAGTTGGTACCGCATCGAATACTTTCAGAGGCTTCAGAGTCGGAGCGTTTCTATCCATTCGGACGACATGGCCCAGCCAGCGTAGCCGCCAGACCTGTGCTATGCCTATGTCGTCGTAAAGCTCATACCGCTTATCGTAGGTTGAGGGATGGTTCCATATGTAGAAGTCCACGCAAGTGAGGAAAGTCCCTGGTCGCCATTCACTTGAGGCTGGCCAGAACGATTTTTCTGCACCCAAGCAGCTCACAACTTCCGCGTTTCGTCCAAGTATCCTATGAATAGCTTCAGGACATACAGCTGTGTTCAAAAATATAGTAGTGTAGCACCTCACAACATTCATATTCATTTTTCGGCATGTTAAACAGTGTTAAATGAACACGTGCTCGTTTGTGTTCTAAGAAAAGGATGCAAAGAAGAGAATAGGGATTAGATCCCGTTACTTTTGCATTGGTTTGTATAAGCTTTTGATGACTTTTGCGAAATGCACCGAAAAGTGGATGTTCATAATAATAGTAGTGCTTAGTGTGAGTGGTTGCAAACCAATTATAATAATTTATTGGTACAATACAAAACTTCAATAGTAAGTGTAATGTATGTGGTAATTAATGTTTTGGTGAATGATTTTCCTTGGGTTTGTAACAATATTTTATTCTAGTGGGCAGGGGAAAGAATTGCACGGCTGAGAAAAGAGATTTGATAGTTCGCCTAAGAACAAGAGGCAAAGCGTATAAGAAAATTGAAAATATTGTTGGCTGCATACCTACAATAATATTTAATGCGATTCATTATAAAAAAGCCAGAAAATCGGGGTAAAAAACGCCAAACAACCGTTGTCGAAGATAGACGCATTGTGCGCTTTAGCAAGATAAGGACGTCAGCATCATCTAAAGTTATGAAAAATGAATTGAATCTCTCGGTCAGTGACGTTTACAGTCCGTCATTGTCTAATTGAGCAAAATCTAAATGCCAGAAGTCCTAGAAAAGTCTTTTGACTGGGAAGCATGTGAAAGGACGACTCAGATTTGCAAATGCTCATCTGGTCTGGCCCGTAGGAAAGTGGCGAAACATATTGTGGACAGACGAAAGCAAAATTGTTTTGTTTAGTGGAACAGGCTCTAGGCAGTATGTACGACGTCCACCAAACACCGAATATAATCCTAGGTACACAAAGAAGACAGGTTAGCATGGTGGCCTTATTATATATAATTATATAGCCTGGTTTTTCCTACAATGGCGTTGGCCCTATCCATATGATAAATGGCATTATGGATAGACATGTTTATGTAGGCATATTACAAAATATAAATCTATTATATGACAGTTGGGAAATGCCTATGAAATGGACATTTCAGTAGGACAACGATCCGAAACATACGAGCAAGCTTGTGAAAGATTGGTTTGCATCTGAAAAGATCGATCTTATGTTATGGCCACCTCAGTCCCCAGCTCTTAATCCGATCGAAAACTTATGGGGGGATGTTAAGCGGGTTTTGGCAACTGCAAATGCTTCAAACAAAGTGAGCTTTGGAAAGTTGTTGAGGAAGCATGGTCTCAAGCCCCCTTGAAGCATTGACAGGACCTTAGCGACTCCATGCCCCGCCGATGCGAAGCCGTTATTAAAAATAAAGGCTGTGCAACTAAATATTATCATTTTTGAGTGAAGTTATTCAGTTTTGTTTTTTCTTTAATGTAACCACTACTATAATTATGAACAGCCACTTTTCGGTGCACTTCGCAAAAGTCATCAAAAAACTACACAAACCAATGGAAAACTAACGGTATCTTTCCACTATTCTCTTCTTTGTATGCTATTCTTAAAAATATATGAAAACCCGATTAATTAGTAGGTAATGTTTAAAATATAGAAAAATTAATAATATATGAATGTCTTGAGGTTACCGTACACTTTTCCCAATCCATTTTTCCCAAAAGTCATTTTTCCCAAAACTTTTTTTCCCAATAAAATAACTCCCAAACCAATTTTCCCAAAACCATTTTCCCAATTCAATTAAAATCCTATTTTTCCCAAACCTGTTTTATGGAACACGTACGAAAAAAAATAGGATTTTAATTGAATTGGGAAAATGGTTTTGGGAAAATTAATTTATTTTCCCAAGACTTTTTTCCCAAATACATTTTTTTCCAAAGAGCAAAAAATTATTTATTAAATAAAAAATAATAATAACAATAATGTTTTCTTCAGTTTCGATAGAATCCACAGTATTTTTGTGTAGAACTCCTTTTCGCGTGGGCGGCCTTCGGCCGCGCTTCAAAAAAATAACCCTCATCAGTCCAACTCCGGCTACGCAATCCACCGTATTTTTGAATTGGGAAAATGGTTTTGGGAAAATTGGTTTGGGAGTTTTTTTATTGGGAACAAAAGTTTTGGAAAAAAATGTATTTGGGAAAAAAGTCTTGGGAAAAACAGTTTAGATGAAAAAATTTGGGAACATTTGCCTTTGGGAAAAGTAAGCATTGGGAAAAAAGTTTTGGGAAGAATGGATTGGGAAAACTGGGAAAACACCACTATATTTTTGAACACAGCTCTACGTTTGAGAGCGAATTGATATGAGAAGGCGAAGCGATCCAGGATATCTGGTTTGCGTTGGATTTAGGACGCGCCACTTAAAACTCGCCCTCATTGAAAACAATAACAAAGGGCTACAGAATTGTATACGCAGAATATTTCTATTCTAATTCCGACTAAGTTTGAAATTTTGATGCATTGTTTTTTTTATTTTGCGCATAGTTTGAAACTTTGGCTTTTTTGGTTTTTGTTGGGATATGCACTTTTTTATAAATAAAATCAAAGAATTTAATAAAAGTTAGTAAATAATCACACCTTTGCCATGTGTCGCGCTGCTATTATTGTGAACGCTATTATTGTGAACATACATACATGCAGACACACTTCTATAGAAGATTTTACTGGCACACTTCGTTTTATTCAAATTTTGACCGCATAACTAGACATTTTTACATACCAAGTAAGTATTAACCTATTTGTGCATTCGTACTGCCAAACATTTCATTTAAATTGACGATCGTTAAAAGGAGCAGAGGAGCAACAGCAACTACAATAATACGAACATATGAAAAGAAAACATTTATGAACCTCTATACTCCCCTCTAGGTACATAAACGCACACCCATAACAGCAAATGCTGATCAGCCTGTGCTCCACTTCGCTTAGACTATTGGACGGAGTAGATGTATCCACATCTAATATACTTATATAAGTGTTTGGGGAAATGGGAATAAGTCTGCCAGCAATGGGACTTTGCAGCGACGATATCGTACAAAGGCAGCGTAGTTATGTCCTAAGTTGACTGCGTTGGTTAAGTAGTGCTCGTTCGAATGGCTGTGGCATACAGCAGCTGCTAGTATCAGTACCGGCCATCAATTTTGGTTTGGAGTTCATCAATAACGCATAATGCTGTTGTTGGCAATATCCGCTAGCATTCGTTCCTATGCTCCTAAGACACAGCAATAAAACACGCAAACACAAACAATAAGGGAAATAAGAAAATTCAGCAGAACTGCATGAGAAATGAACTAAAACTGGGATTGAATGCAGAAATGCACTTACCTACATGCATGAACATGCACACATACATTCATAGATATTATATGTAGATGTGCGTCTAGAATTTTTGCATAGAGCATAAATTGGTTTCAAAAACATCGAACGAACTTTGCATGGAAAATGTACAAAACCAACCAACAGGCAATTGATTGCCTTTGAACCCTTTTTGCTGAGGACCCACAAGTATGCACACATCTACATGCATACATACGTGCATACAAAAAAGCACATGTACACCTATGTATGCGAATCAAACTTGTGAATTTCATTTCGAGAACATATTAGCCGAACATAAAGAACACTTAACAAATGGTAATTGTGCCAAGTGAACTTTTTTTAAATGGTTTCAAGGCACTTTTATGAGGATAAAAATTACTTTACGATTTGGTATAGCCGATAATTTACACACGTCTGATTGATCGTAAGCTAAGGTGAGAGCAGCTATTTAACCTTCATTCGTAGCTCAAAAATACTTACAGGGTGAACAACTTCTTGTGTTTACAAGTACTTTTAAGGATGTGAGAAAGAAAAATTCAATAAAAGCAGAAGTAAACTGAAATGTGTTTTCTTAGACTAATTTCGAACAGCAAAATGCATTTTATGAAAAGCTAAACGAACGGCCACCGTAGCCGAATGACTTGTTGCGTGCCTGCCATTCGGGAGTGCATAGGTACGAATCTCCGTATATGAAACTGCCAAATGATATATTAGAAAACGTTTTTTCTAATAGCGGTCGCCCCTCGGCAGACAATAGCAAAGCTTCGAATGTATTTTTGTAAAAAAACAAAAAATTCCTTATAAAAAACCATTTGCCGTTCGGAGTCGGCTTAAAACTGTTGGTCCCACCATTTGTAGAACAACATCAAGTCGCACGCCACAAATAGAAGAAGGAGCTCGGCCAAATACATAGCAGAGGTGGGCCAACTATATATGTTTTTTTTTTATTCCAGAAAAACTGGTTGATATTTTATATTCACACCGGAGTTTGAACCAACGTACGTACTACCGTCGGTATGTCACCCGATGGGTGTCCAATAGGCCGGGTCGATTTGTGGGGAGGCAAAAAAAGCGCCCTCTGTGAAAATCATATTCTAGGGATCAAAATAAAAAACTTTGCCGAAGGAACCATGCCTCTAAAACGAATTCTGAAGTCCCCCAATTTGGGTCGAACTTTTAATGTCTTTTGTGGGGAGGCAAAAAAATCGCCCATTGCTCTGTGAAAATCATATTCTAGGGATCAAAATAAAAAACTTTGCCGAAGGAACCATACCTCTAAAACGAATTCTGAAGTCCCCCAATTTGGGGGTCAAACTTTTTAGTTTCTTTTCTCATGTAAAGGCCAAAAATGGGGATATTTTGAAATGATTGCATGGGGAACCCCCCCGGGGAGTTGCAGGGGGTGTGCCACTGGCATTAGTGGATCGGCCGTCCAAAGTTAGTGGGTGTCGGTCATATATTTGGACTCGATTAGAGCACTCTAAATGGGTCAAAGTAGGATTTTTCGTTCGACCCAAATTGGGGGACATCAGAATTCGTTTTAGAGGTATGGTTCCTTCGGCAAGGTTTCTTATTTTGATCTCTAGAATACGATTTTCACAGAGCAATGAGCGATTTTTAAATCAACCCGCCTAGTGTCCAATCGTCATTTTAATTGTACTTGTATATATATATTATATAAGTATACTAGGGATATCGAACGAAACAGCAATTTTTCTGATTTGTAGTTCGGCGTAATATAAATGCATTTCTAACGTCTAATTATATTGCTCTACATCAGACAGCTAAAGTTGGATTTTTTCTTTTAAGGAGGTTAAAATCAAAATGGCGGGAACATCGTCAAAGGTGCCGTCGCACCAGTGCTATGTAGGGCATGCTCTCACAACACTATAACAATCCTCCGTTTCGGCTCAATTCCACCCTGGGACCGTGGTAACATTTCATTAACGTGGAGACGCCTTTATGTCTATTGACACCACAGGTACCTGCGTCCAGATTCCTTTCACGTAGCGTATAACATCCGCTATCGATAGTATCCATTGCTCCATTGCTTCCACTTCATAAGTGGTTCTGCAGCAAATGGAGCATCGGAAAACATTTCGTAAGCATTACCGTCATGGTCGAATACTGTTGAGAGCATTTGACTCAGGCGTCTGTGACTCGACGTCAGTTCGTAGGCAGTCCACTTCCAGTCGAAGGCTGTTGTCGATTTCTTCGCTGCATGTTGCGTTGCCACTTTGTGCGTTGAAGGTACGAGTATAGCACTATCATTTTTGCAAAATTTGTTGCTATATTCCAGTAAGTATTTCATGCGATCATCAAGGTGTCCCGCACCTTTTTTTTTTTAAGGGGGGACCCTCATTTATCGGGTCAAAAAAATCGATTTTTTGGAAATAATTTTAATCTATTCTACAACTATTTAAGAATATACTTTCAAAATTTCAAGTCGATATCTGTATTTTTGAAGGAGTGACAAAATTTTTAACAGGACGCGACGGGTGGCCTGATCGCCTGTATCCAAAACTTTAAACGCGTTTTTCTCGAAACATCATTTTTCGATTTTGTGTACACAATTGAGAACGCTGTATTGAACCAATCAGGCTTTACAATAGCTCATTTTAAAGATAATTAAATTGTTTTCAATGTGACATTAAGTGTTTTTTAAAAAAAAAAGATTTTCATATTTTTTTGTAATTTTAAAGTCAATTTTTATGCATGAAAAATCACTTTTAACATAAAACTGGGTAAAAAATATCAATTTCGACATTTTTTTTTTAAATCAAAATGTCACATCGAAGGTATTATCCTAAAGTTTTAAAAAAAATTTGGTTTTTTTATTTCAGAAAAAAATTCAGAGCGCTAGAATGTACACAGATAGAATGAGGTGCCATGGACGAGGTGTATATTTCCATACTTAAAATGTTTTTTTTTCTTCTCCGAAAATTTTTGTAGACAGTCAAGACATTTATTAAAGTACTTTATGAATTACAAAACGTTTGAAGTTATTTTACCTGAGAAAAAAATTCCCAAAAATGATGCATTTTTCGACCGTCTAAATGAGGGTCCCCCCTTAAGGAGGTTGAAATCAAAATGTCAGAAACATCTCAAAGGTGCCGTCACACCAATGGTATGTGGGGCACGCTCCCACGAATACTATAACAATCCTCCACCTCGGCTAGTTCTAGCCTGGGACCACAAAAGTCTAACTTCTGGGTAGAGCCGCGTTTATGTCCGAAGACCCAACAGGTACCCGCGTCCAGGTTCCTCTCCTGTAGACATATGAAGGCTATACACCGTCGATAGTCTCAATTACTCCCACTATGTTTATAGGTGGCCCAAAGTAAAGGAGGCATCGGAAAACTTGCAGTAGTGTTAGCTTAGTTCACTACCGTCTTGTCTTCTGTATGATACTGTATTGAGTGTTTCAATCAAACGTCTGTGCTTGTTGTCGGTTCGTCAGAGACTGTCCGCCTTTTCTGTTGCTGAAACACTTTGCGTTCCCAATCAATGGTCGGTTCGTCAGAGACTGTCCGCCTTCTCTGTTGCTGAAACACTTTGCGTTCCCATTCAATATGGCGAAGTCGCGTCATAATCTTACCTGCAAACGTTTGCGTTGCCTCCCACTTACCGCTGGTTGCGCACATATCTCGTATGGACGGTTGATGACCCAGGGCTTGCTCCAGTATAGCTCGTTCCTCTCTAAAGCGGTCGCAATAAAACATGACGTATTCTGCGTTTTCGTCTGTATTCGGGCAGTTTGGACAGAAGGGGCTGTCTGCCAGGTTAAAACGGTGCAGGTATTCCTGAAAACAGCCATGTCCGCTGAGCAACTGTGAAAGGTGATAGTCGGTGTCTCCATGTTTTCTCATTAACCACTCATCAACACGTAATATGAGTTTGTAGGTCCAACGTCCGCTTTGTGACTCATCCCACCACTGCTGCCACCGGCCAATTCTCAGCAGTCGCTCCGCTGCTTTTTCTCCAGGTGTGGGCCGCGTTCCCTGTCTGTTATAGAGCCAAAACATCATCAGACACCGTTCTATACGCGCAAGCTACTCGCAGCGCGCCTTGCCTGCATGTCTGGGTGACTTCCCGTAGATTAGACTTTTTGGTCCCCGCCCAGATAGGTGCTTCATACAAAATTATAGAGTCAGCAACCAATGACAGTAGCCGTCTGCGATTTCCCTGGGGCCTTCCTATATTAGGGAGAAGTCGCGTTAGGACACCATTGATAGAAGCCGCCTTGGAACTTACTATACATTTATTAAATGCTGCCTGAAACAAAGTCTTGTGTCGATCCAGACCCCAAGATATTTCATCGCCTTTTTCGAGACTATACGGTGTGTACCTATGTTCAGCTCAAAGGACTTTCGCCCTCCAGCACTTATTAGAACTACCTCGGTTTTGTTACCGGCTAAATCTAATTTAGCCTCGTTAAGCCATCGCTGCACTCTCGCTGCAGCATCGTTGCACTTTTCCTTTCCCTATCAACTACCACCAGGGCAATATCATCGGCGTATCCCACAATTTCGGCGTTTGGCGGGAGCTTCACCTTCAGGACTGCATCGTACATGATGTTCCACAAAGTTGGTCCCAGCACTGAAGGTGTCCCGCACTTTCAATCGCGTTGTTGGAGTTTGGGTAGAACGAGGTGTCCTTCAGATTAAGCCGGTGGAGGTACTCCCAAAAATAAATTTAAGCCACTCAGTATTTGAGTGAGATAATAGTCAGCGTATCTGATAAGAATGGTCTTTTGCTGCCTTGCGATCTGCCCATATTAGGAAGCAATCATGTTAGCGCTGCATTGGTAGCGTCAGCTCTTGCGCTTACCGCATATAAGTGTTGCTTGTGGCTAAATCGCCTGTCTATTATACGCCAAGATACTTAATCGACTCCTTAGGGAGTATTTCATTTTTTCTCCGCGCACTGATTAGTACCGCCTCGGTTTCGGTATGATTTTGCCTGTACAGCTGCTTAAAGGCAACATTTAGTATACCATCTGGCCCTGGGGCCTTGCTGTCTTTAATACGGTCCAATATACCTAGAACTTCATCTGTTCTTACCGAGGGTATACTCGGCTCAAAATAGAACTTCATTGTGCTTCAAATATCACAAAAGCGGTCCCGTACAGATCTTTGGAGAACCCATACTGGTATATTGCAATTTCTCTGTATTTCAAATTACGGGCAGTAATAAGTCCTGATTGATATTACAACGTATGCTAGGTTAGGTTAGATTAGGTTACGGTTGTTGCAACTCGCCATGAAAATGTATGACAGAAAGTCTGGGAGTCCACCTCTATTTGTGGTTAAATTATTTCACATAAACGACGGAAAATTGGCAATGGTTGCAGATTCCAAGTCTGGCAGATATCGAAAGAAGTATGAGTTTGGACAGTGATGTCCCGTGGACGGTGGCAGAGAAAGTTTTCAATGCTCTCCATTTCCTCCTCGTTTATGCTGCTACAGCAAAAGCCATTAGAAGGAATCACATACGCTTCTCATGCATACCTATTAGACAGCGCTTAGTGGTTATGCGAAAGACTGTACGAATGGAGAGCGAGTCTGGATTGAGGAGGGGCCTAGCTTCGTGTTCACAAGGCCAGACCTATCGAGCTTCCTCTCAAGTGAGCTTCGTGGTTCATCGACTGTTGACCTGTGCGATGTACCACCCTGTTTTAGAGGGTAAAAGTATCTCCACATATTGGGCAGAGTTGAGTTATTTAAGATCAGTTCTCTTCCTTGACAGAAGACTGTACAGATTTTATAGCAGCTTGACTGTCAAAGAACATGGATAGTGATCGGCTGTGCTACAACGGACGAGTCCCTAACCTACAACGCTGCCTCTTTTATATCTATTAACGCAGCTTGAAAAGCAGTGAAGTAGTCAGATAGCCGTAGGCTTAGGTTCAGCTACTTTCTAGTGGATGCCACTCCCGACTCTATTATTATTTATTTTTGAGCCGTCAGTGAAAATATCTGCAATGTAACTCGCCAGTGGCATAACCTACAACTTGATATGTTTACTATATCTACTATGCTATTCAAACTGTATCTGGTAGTCCCAGATTTCTTACAATGCATAAGTCATAGTAGACAGCGCTCATTACTCTCACTCTTCTCTTTAAGCCCAACGCTAATGTATTTTTGCAAATACATTTTTCAATTGCCCCACACTGAGACGTCAAACAAATTCTGCGCGACCTTTTAAAAGGTCTCCGTGCCTTCCTTCTGCACTAGTGGAATGGTGTACAATATAATGCACCAGCGTATATTTTGTGACAAAGCTGCAAGGATGCAGGCGAGAATACCTACAATAACTGTAACGTTGTATGGATGCATGTACGCAAATGTATCATAGCTACTGTAAGATGGCATAAAATAAAAAGGATAAATAGTAAAAAAAAAACAGAAAACAAATAGACAAAAAGAAAATACAAGAAAAATCCCAGAAAAACAAATCAAATGATGGAAAAGTAAAACAGGCGCCCTACGAGCGTAGATTCAGCGGAGAAATGGGGCTGACTTTAAGAGAAATGGGCCGTATACTGGTCGTAAGTAGCAGCTAAGATTGCAACAATGCGTGGGGAATTCATTGCAAATAAAGCTGTTGCTACTGTTGTTGCTGTCGCATTCGTTCCATGGCTTTAATGCAAAAACATCTTTCACAATTCAGCTCGCAGGCGTTCCAGTGGCGCCCGCAGCGGAGGCGTTAAAATTGCGGTCGAGTCATTTCAGCGGTGCAACAATGCTGCCAAATGACTTCTAGTTGGCCTTTGTGGCGTTTTCTACCCGGTGTTGAAAGAAAGAAGGCTTTATTGTTGTTCTACAATAGTTTAATATCATGCAGCGGCAGTTGTTGTACGCCACAAACCTGAAATGGCTGTTTACAAAAATAACGTCGCGCATATTCTACAAGTAGATTTGCATGAGTAGTGCCTGTTCCTTGTGTTATTGCTCTATGCTATGCCACACGGCGTTGCATTTCCGTTTCCTGTTGAGATTTCATTATGCTGTCTTTGGTAGGACTTAGACAGCAGCAAGAAAAATATCTCCGCCACCCACTGCGATGTTGACTGCCATTGTGGCACTGTGGCATATGCCACAGTAGTTCATATTTGCTTTTGTTTAAGTGTATTTACTATCGTTTGTTGCACGCAGCACCTATCGCGCGCGCCCGACTTATTGTAGTTTGCTTAACCAGTGCTGGGAACGGCGAGTAGTAGCAAGCCACAGCCGTTGTTTCCTTAACAAATTGAAGTGTTGTGATTTCTTTGTTTTTGTTTAAGTTAGCCAAAAAAAAAAGGAATGAAGTTTTGTTTTTTGGAATAATAATAGCTACGAAGCGAGCAGATGCCCAATGTGACCACAATGCATTTTTTAGCTGCGCTTTAAAATATTTTTATGCACTGAATAAATTAAGCCAAGTACAAAAAGTATTCTCAACCCTAAAGCCTGAGAAATCCAATTAAAGTTCTTCTTCTTAATTGGCGCGAATCTAATTAAAGTTAGAATAGAAAAAACCGGAGGTTTGCACTTCGACTTAAGACCGGCAATCCAGTTCAGTGCCAATCTGGGGGTTTTCTAAGCGTGTGACCTATCCATCGCCACCTTCTGCGTTTGATTTGCCATAGGATGGGCTTCTAATTCGACCAGCTTAGACCCCCGAAAATGTATGCAATTGGCAAATTGCAAAATGGTCGGGCCATGCAAATATAAAACACCGGCAATGTGAGACATGTACGCCCCAGTTAAAAGGCATATCATTACTCTACTACTGGAATATCTTCCCGGGAATCGCTCGCACTTGTTGGCAGCGAAGACTAGATGCTTCAGTAGTTATAGCTTTCAACTCACTGTCGAGTCCCAGACTTTTAGACTGGAGTAATTGAAGCAGTTGTTGTTGAGGTGGTTGAACATTTCTGAGCTGAAAATGCTCCTAATTAGTGACCAGCACCGTGAAGATGATGTTGTTATTTTTTTTTTTTTTTTTCCCCAAGTCAGATCCATTTAGTGAGGTCCAAGTATAGCAGCAAATACTTTATCTCTATGTCTGAGATTTCTTTAATTTGCTGTAAGAAAGGCTTACCGAAGGATCGGAGTCGTGCTCTGGCTAGTCCCGGACATTCACATAAATAATGGAACAGACTTTCCTTCGCCCCTTCCAGCTTCCAGCTTCTACAGATAGGATTGAAGGGTACATTGAGTCTTTAGCAGACTTTGAATAACATGCACCGAGAGTCCTTCACCTTTACACAAAAATTAGTACTAACAAAACTTAGTACTAATTACCCAACATTAGCATCCGCTTATAGACCACTATGTATGCCAGGTAGCTCAGGACAACTTTTTGAAGAACTGATAAAGTGTAGGCTTAGCGAAGCAGTAGGGAACAATGGTGATCTGTCTGATAGCCAGTATGGTTTTAGAACTGGCAGGTCTACCTTAGGAGCCATTCAAGACGTAATAGCTAGTGTAGAACATGCTCAGGCAGATGCAAGATTAACTTACTGAGCGCACATAAATCATGCTGCCACAAGAGCTGCCAAAGTAAACGGCATGTTAAGTAAGCTCATGGCAAACTTTGGAGCTCTCAGAGTAAGCGAAAATTTGTACTGGACACGGACATCTCGATTCTTTTATACGGATGCGAAATATGGACAGATTCGCTAAGGGTGAATTGCCGATGAAAAACTTTGCAATCTATGCAACGCATCTACGCTCTCAGAGTGGCGTCTAGAACAATATCAGACGCAGCGGTGTTGAAGGAAGGCAGCTATCAAATTGCATTTATGGAGTTACTGAGCACGATGATGCGGAGCACATCTTCTTCAAATCCGAAAGGTGAAGCACAGAGGGAACAGCTCTGCAACGAGCTATTGGTGTGTTTACATCTGAAGAAATAATCGAAGAAATGATCATGGGCGAAGAAAGTGGAATGCCGTCACACATTTTGTGGAGGATATTATACGGAAAACAAGACATGAAATGGAAACTTGTGCTGAAGAGCGTTAAGCATATGTTTTTTTTTTCAAAACAGACGACCCTGACGTAGAGTGAGTAAGTGAATGTGTCATTCTTAGGACGCCGTCTTGGATCTCTACTTCGAAGCAATACGGAAGCAGTCCCGGGGTTGAGGAAAAAATCCAAGAGAAGAGGACGGAAGAATCACTATGGTTGACGACAGTTACTATATAGTGCGAATGCATTTTTAACCCAACTTCATTGCCAAAAAAAAAAATTTTAAAATAAAAAAAGCTCTTTGATCTCGTGAACAGACTGAATGAGAGTACCAGATATGCTGGAGCTTTGAGCCATCTGCGTACACATGGATGAACTCGCACTGTCTTACAACGTCTTTTTCCCACTCCACCCTTAAGAGGAGAAGGGTCGTGACCATTGTAGTGGTAATTATAAGCAGTATTGCATAGTTCAGCAGTTTGGGAAGCTCCAAAATACCGGTGGGGATCTTACTCTGACTGTAACTAATGTTTTACTACTGTTTTAAAGTGTGCAATCTTATTGCCGCGCTACTAGCGGCAAATATTTTCTGCAGAAGGAACAGTTTGCTAATTACACAACTAACGGGTCATTTTTTAGCTATTATCTTTTTAAACAGTTGGTTTAAATAGCTGACGCACGTTTCGTGTTTTGTTTCACTGTCAAACATCTTCAGTTTGGTCTCTAATTTAACCATGAATTGTCTTACAAACGAACAACGCTCGGAAATCATTGAATTTTATTATACAAATGCGTGTTCTGTTAAGAAAGTTTATCGCGCGCTTCTTCCATTTTATGGTCAATTTAATCGACCCACTGAAGCGGCTATTCAAGCTGTTGTGACTACATTTAGAACCAAATTTACATTATTGAACATCAAACCACCAACACGCCTACGTAGAGTGCGAACTGAAGAAAATATCGCAGCTGTATCGGCCAGTGTTAATGATGACCATAAATTATCGATTCGCCGCCATTCGCAGCGATTGGGCCTCTGTTACTCAACCGCGTGGAAAATTTTGCGAAAGGATTTAGGTGTGAAGCCTTTCAAAATACAGCTGGTGCAAGAATTGAAGCCGAACGGCCTACCGCAACGCAGAATTTTTGGTGAATGGGCTCTTGGAAAGTTGGCCGAAGATCCACTTTTTTATCGAAAAATTGTGTTCAGCGACTAAGCTAATTTTTGGATCAATGGGTACGTAAATAAGCAGAATTGTAGATTTTGGAGTGAAGATCAGCCAGAAGAATTGCAAGAGCTACCAATGTATCCAGAAAAGGTCACAGTTTGGTGCGGTTTATGGGCTGAAGGTATCATTAGACCGTATCAAAGATGCAGCGAATCGTAACGTAACTATGAATGGTGAGCGCTACCGTGAAATGATATCCAACTTTTTTTTGCCCAAAATGCAAGAGCTTGACTTGAATGACACACATACGACTTGCATGACATGAGCTTTCAGCAAGACGGTGTCACATGCCACACAGCCCGCGTAACAATGGACTTGTTAATAGGCGAGTTCGGTGTACATTTTATTTCACGTTCGGGACCTGTCAATTGGCCACCCAGATCGTGCGATATAACGCCTTTAGATTATTTTTTGTGGGGCTATTTTTAAGCTCATGTCTATTCAGACAAGTCTGGTTCAATTAACGCATTGTAAGACAATATTAAAGCATTTATATGTGAGATACCGGCCGAAACATTGGAAATAGTATGCCAAAATCGGACTAAGCGGATGGACCATTTGAAGCGCGATCGCGGTCAACATTTGCATGAAATAATCTTCAAACATTAAATTATATGGACTGTACTATCGATTTAAATAGAAATTTCATGCGTATTTCTGAATTTTACATGTGTTTTTTTGAAAAATTTTCCTATAGCTCTTAAAAAATCACCCTTTATTTGTTCACGTCGTGCCAGTCTTCTGAGTGGCTATATGGGTTCAGCTCCTATTTTATACGCTGGCTGGTTGAAGATTTATAGCTTTGCTACTCTTATGGAGGCCGGTAAAACCTTTAGTCATCTTTCTTATTCTCACCCAAAAGTGGCTCTCTCATTTTTAAGGCTTGAGTGTCAATGTTTCATAAATCAGTTGGGAATTATAGGTCACTGAAATCATAAGCATCAGAAATATTAGCACGCCTCACACAAGATCAACAATCAATACACACACATGCATATGTTTGTATGCGTAGATATAGAAAAGTTCTTTTTCTCATTTTTTCTAGTATTATCAAGTATTTAATGCAGCGTTGCAAAAGTCCGTGTTGTCGTGACGCAAGTTACTCTTATTAACCGTAGCACGTTGCAACAGCGGTTGGCGCATTGTTTATGAACATTCATTCATTCCTCTCCCTATTCCTCACTTCTTTGGATTCAAAAAGAAATAGAGTGGGTTGTTCTCGTACACGCATCTCTGTCTGTTCTCATATGACGCACTTTCATATTCCTCCGCTACTTTGGTTATTGCACTTTCTTTTGGCTGTAAAAAAATGTAATCGCATATTTTTCTGTTGTCGCTTCATTTGTGCAACTGAGCTGTTCGGTGTGCCGGTTGTTAGCGCTCGTTTTGCTGCCATTGTTGGTCTCATTGTTCCATCCAATACAACTGTGTTGTCGCTCATCATCTCTGCACGTAACAGCCACCTCGCCGCAGACATTCGCATTGTCAACATCGTCATATGGGCATCATATTTAACTCGGGGTATTCAGTGCATATTTGTTTTTTTTTATTTTGACTGTTGTTATGTTCAAAGCTTCCCGCTGTTGTTTTCATTGCAAAATGGGTTAAGAGAGCAGATACTCGTAGTGGAGATAAAAGAAGAGAAGAAAATGGAATGGGGCAAATTAAAACATTTTGCTCAGTGTTTTTCGAAAATAATTTTTTCCGAGTCTTGCAAGTAATATTCATTTAAGCATGTTGCAAAGGCAACAACAAAAAATACAAACACCATTTGCTCGGTTTGGCGCTGGGATAGCGCGGATATTAGCAGTTGTATTGAAGCACGGATATGCATACATATATATGTAAAGTATATTCGTAGCTGGCAGCTGCAACAATGTCAGAATTAAAATATTAAACAAGCTGGTGACTTGTGGCATTACGACTTTGTGATATTTCAGCTAACGATAATAATGAAAATAACATTGTTTACGAAATTCAAAACTTATTACAATACTTTTTTGTGAACTAAGTCAAATGTTGACGATAGCATCGTGCCACAAACCAGAAAAATTGCATATGCACAAGAAACAATAGATTCTATGTACAGGGTACGGCAGTCGAAGTGTAACTAACTTCAGACAGCTCGCGCAGCTGATACACGGGCATCAGCTATCTGCTAGTTGGCTAAATGACAGTCCAGAGTATTGTTTAGTTTGTATTCGGAAGCATTTTGCCGAGAGTGAGCGCGAAAAAAGAAAATCAGTAATGGATTTCAGATGTAATAGTGTGATGGCATTATATTTGGGTGGAAAATCACATCGTGAGCTCGAGCAGCTTTAAGTAAATAAAGTTTTTGTTTATCGCACCATTACTGGTTACAATTATACTGGCGGCAACGTCACGTGAAATGGTTCAAAAAGTGAAGAAGCGGCCTGAGCGAAATCCCCGACGAAGTGCCATTCAAATGGCTAAAGAACTGAAAATATCTGACCGTAGCATCCGCCGCAAGCTGAAAAATTATCTCAAAGTCAAGCGCCACAACATCCAAACGTCGCATGATCTCACATCAAAGCAGCAACAAGTCAGACTTGAGAGTGCAAAGGAGTTGCTTCGTTTGGCCGAATGTGGTCAATTTCCGACGACAAATTTTGTTGTTTGTGTTTTCTGACGACAAATTTTTCAAACGGCAAATTGTAAACTCCCAAAACGATAGGGTTTATTTGACCAACCGTTCATACGGGAATTTGAGTCATCGATTGGCCACCAGGAGGCATCACCCGCCACAGTTAATGGTTTGGGCAACTGTAACCGTAGATGGGCAGTCTCCAATCATTTTCATCGACTCCCTGCATAAGTCACACAAGAGTGGATTAAAACGTTATAACTGAGTGCTAAGTTTTGACCAGGCTTTCTTTACCTCTCTCTCCCTATTCTTTATCGAAGTTACCGATGGCAAGATACATAAAAAATATCAGGTTTAGTAAAGACTACTTGGGATAGAGGCACTATATATGTAAGTAGATGAGCTAAGTGTTCGTGACCTCATTCTCCAAAGTATATTCAAATATCTGATTTAATTGAATAAGTACAGTTTTCTCACCTTACCAACAGAGAACTCTTTACTAAGACAATAAATTGTTTCTCACTTTAAGTGAGTGATTCAATGTCAAGTGATTCAGGTATTTTGGACATAGTCGTCGATTTGTCTGAAAATTAATTTATTTGTACTTCAGTATTAAAATAAGTAACTTCAAAAAGTTTTGAGAAAAATTGTATAGTTTTGAGATTTATTCAACAATGAAACCTTGGCATGGATTTTTTAAGTGAACTACATTCTGTGCCTTTTTAACAAAAAAATTTTTTTTAACAAAATTTTTAAAATAAAAAAAATGTTTATAACAAAATTTAATAAATAATTTTTCACAACTAATAAAAAATTTTTTTTTAAATTAATTAATTAATTTCTTAAATTTTTTATTAAAAATTTTTGTTAAAAAATTAATTTCTTGCTTAATTTTGAAACCCACTTTATATAATATATGTTTTTTTGTAAATATTGAAACACACTTCTTTTCCTATTTTTTATTTCTTTTTGTCATGATTAGCTGAAACTACTTTCAGTAATAGCTGAAAGTTACATAATTTTATACCCATACCCATAATTTTTCGAGTTCTGTTGAAACACGTACAGCGAACCAATGGAAATAAACAAAGTGCTAGATACGTACCGGCTTTTTTCCTAATAAATTTTCAGCGATTAATAACCAGACTCAGCTATTATAAAAATAAAAATTAAGAAAACCAAAATATATTCCAAAATTACAACAAAAAATCACAGAATCTTGAAAAAAGAAAATTTTGTTCCAAAATTTGTTCTAAAAAATACTACTACTTACTAATACTAAAAAATTAAAAAACAAAAATGGTACAAATGTTAAAAATCATCGATAGAACACATAAAGACATTTCACTTTAAACCCTACACCGTAATTTTCAACATTGAATAAAATTTCAAAATTTTCTCAGTTTCCTTTTTGTTATTCTCAAGCCTACACATAAACCAATTTTTAGAAAAATTTATGGCAATATCCCAAATACTTAGCTCACTTGACATGGAATCGCTCAGGAGCCTTTTGACTCTTTTCGTGTTCTTAGTAATCCATATAACAAAAATTTGTCAATTACCCAACGGCTATCTAACTTGTTCGTACCAAGGATGGGGCAACAAAAATGGGACGGAAGCACTAATAATTTATATGAAAATAACTATTTGAACTAGTATTTACTAACAGCTGCTTGCCTGTAAAGTTAGAGGTTAGTTGAGTAAATGACCCTAAATGTTCTAGCATCTGTTCTTTATTGTATTAGGTGCGCAACTAAGTTCCTGTTGTTTGTTAATAGATGCCGCCAGCAGTGTGTGCTAGTCGATTCTAACATAACCTAAACGTCATAAACCAAGTTTAGACATATAGTAAACAAACTGCTTCGACAAATTAGTGATTTTGTTTTGGTATTATTACTTTTGGTTTTGTGAAAATGTCTGATTTTTTGCCGAATAATCGTCATTTGCGGAAAGTGTTGATTTTCCTCTTTCATTCGAAAAAAACGGCGGCTGAAGCGCATCGAGCGCTACAAAAAGTTTATGGAGATGCTACTTTAAGTGAAACAACGTGCCAAGATTGGTTCCGTCGCTTCAAATACGGTGATTTTGACGACCGTCTGCGTGCAGGTAAGGCAAAAACCTTCGAAGACGCCGCATTGGAGGCATTGCTCATTGAGGATCCGTGTCAAACGCAAGAAGAGCTTGCTTCAGTATTAGGAGTTACCCGCCAATACATTTCCAAGCGATTGCATACTTTGGGAATGATTCAGAAACAAGAGACTAGGGTCCCTTATGAGTTAAAACCAATGGGTGATGGGTGATGAAAAAGAGATTCATTTCAGCAATCCAAAGAAAAGAAAGTCATGGGGACTGCCTGGTCATGCTTCTACGTCGTCGCCTCGGCCGAATATTCATGCTGCGAAGGTTAAGCTATGTATTTGGTGGGACCAAATTGGTGTTATTTATTATGAACTGTTAAAACCAAGCGAAACCATCACTGGGGATCTGTATCGACTTCAATTAATGCGATTGAGCCGAGCACTGCGTGAGAAGCGGCCGCAATAGGCGGAGAGGCATTAAAAAGTGATTCTACAGCATAACAACGCTCGGTCTCACGTTGCCAAACCCGTTAAAACCTACATGGCAACACTGAAATGAGAAATCCTACGCCACCCTCCATATTCTCCAGATATTGCACCGTGCGATTATCATCTGTTCCGATCGATGGCACATGGTCTAGCTGGCCAGCAGTTCCATTCATATGAAGACTTCAAAAAATTGCTTGATTCGTGGATAGCCTCAAAATATGAAAAGTTTTACAGCGACAGTATACGAGATCTACCAGAAAGATGGGAAAAAGTTGTATCCAGCGATGGGCAATACTTTCAATGATTCACTTGCAACCATTTTTTTCAGATTAAATTTTATTTTCATCAAGAAACAAAAAAAAAAAAACAGCGGCAACTTAGTTGCGCACCTAATATTATTTTTACTCTTTATTGTACTTGCGCTACCTGCCTTGAGGAGAATGCGACGGCTTTTTGGGTTTCTGCCTCACCTTCGCTAAGTTTACGCAAGAAGTTTCTGAAATATATAACTTAAGAGCCGAATATCTAAAATTAACTCAAATATGAAAAAGTACTTCATTATGCTTATGAATTCGAGATACATTTAGTTTAAAGTTAAGCCATTCGTAATTTATGAAATTGCGCACTCGCATGCATATTCAAGTTTTACTAAATGAAATGAGTGAAAAGTATGCGAGGAAAATAATGTGAAAAACTGTCGGACAGTTTTATTTAAATATGAGCATTTAAAACAGTAATTCCATGAGTACAATGCTCAGAAAAAATAACGGTATTTAGTCAGAACTGTAAAACCAACTAAGTAGTATATGTACTTACCACTGTATGTGTGTGTGTGTGTGGGCATGAGTATTACGAAAGAAGTAAAAAATGTTAGTGAGTACTTTAATGTTGCAGCTATTTTTATATTTTGCCACTGAAAGCGTATCCGCAAAGTCACTTTTTATGTAAATACACCTTTTTTACCTTTTCTGAAAAAAGAAATATTATGATAATTGCAAAAATATAAAAGGCACATCACGAATTCCGTTTCATCTTTATTACGAACGCGTATCGCAAGTGAGTTGATAGCAAAAAGACAAAAAAAAAAAAAACGAGTAGGAAAATTGCTGCAGTGAGTGGAGATTATGCGAATTATGCTAACATTATTTTTTCCACCGAGCACATCAACATATTCGCCACTAAAGGCATCAGCTGTGGGGGCACTTCCTGCAACACGCACGCGGCAGCTACGTACACAAAATCTACATGTCTGCTGACGACAACTCTTTTTGGTCAACATGGCATAAATTTAAAGACAGGGTTTTCCTCTAAAGGCTCTATAACATTTTCAATGTGTAACGGTTATGTTGGTAAGTCATCTCACTCTTCTTCTTAGTCATGTCGATTGGTAGTTACAAAGAAAGTGAAGTTTTATCGGGGATCTGATGACAAGGCACCCTACAGAAGTCTGTTTGGGGATGAGAGGGGATGCCTTTTCTGCAAACCACCAAAATAACGGCGATCATTCAACTGATATTTGTTGGAAGTGCCAACTATTCGAACACCGCAGTCGCGTGAGTTTGTGCGTAGCTACCACTCGACAGATCCCGGTTGTTTTTGTTGTTGTTGTAGCAGCACATACATATACCAGGAATGCTGCTGAAGTGACAGTGCTTGGCCGGATATAAATCCAGGTCGTTCCGGTTACGTGGAACCGATCAAATCCCGGTCCTGATGGCCCTTGTAGAGATGAAAAAGCAAATGATATTTTTTTTTAAATCGGTTGCCTCTTGATATGCAATAGCAGACCTACGAGAGTATTTACCTATGAAAAACCTTCTCATAGAAATCTTTTCTATTTGAGCCGCAACATTTCGTAGCACAAACTAAAGCTACATGAGCGATGCCTTGTGAAGTAATCCAAGTATTTTCGTCATTGTCAATTCTTTTGAAAATTCGCTGATTTATAAGTGCGAGTATAATAAGAAGTAAACTGAATAAATTAAGTTAATTTCAGATTTATTCGATGTTGTTTATTTTAGTGTCTTCGGGTGTTTCTAATACAGGGTGGCTGATGAAAGCCGCTACCAAAAAAAAATTGAATAACTTTTTTTCTTTTTAAGTTATCTGTTCCATTTTTGTTTTAATTTGCAGATTGATCTTTAAAATTTATTAAAATGGATAACTGGGACACGCAAACAAGAATTTGGATAGTCCGCCGCTATCACGCACTGGAGTCCGTAGTTTTGGTACAGAGAGAGTACAGGCGGATGTTTGGCGGCGATCCCCCGAGCAGATGGACCATAATGAAACTGGTGAATAATTTTGCTGAGCAAGGAACAGTCGCAAGAAGGCCTTATCATCGAAACCCACCAGTTCGGTCGGAGGAAACGATCGCTGCTGTAGCTGCAGCTATACAAAGCAATCCAAGGGTTTCAACAAGAAACTTATCTGCTCAACTTGGTGTCAGCCGACAGTCTTTGCAAACAATAATGCACAAAGATTTAAACTTATTTCCCTACAAAATTCAAATGGTTAACAAACTGAATGCAGCAGACTTGCCGATTCGCTTGGAATTTTGCCAGAAGATCCTGCAAATGGTGGAAGAAGACCAAAACATGTTAAACTGCCTTTGTCTTGCCATGTCTGGTGAGGCCCTTTTCGATTTAAACGACAATGTGAACAAACAAAATTGTCGAATATGGAGTACTTCTAACCCACAGATACTCCACGAGACGGAATTGCATCCTCTTCGCGTGACAGTGTGGTGTGCGGTTTCTTCACGCTGTATTGTCGGGCCTTATTTTTTTGAAGAAAATGGTCACACCGTTACGATTACTGGAGACCGTTATTTGAAAATGTAGAAAGAATTTTTCTATCCAGAACTACTCCGAAAGAGAATTCCTTTCAACTCTGTGTGGTTTCAACAAGATGGGGCAACGTCTCACATAGCCCACACTGTTATGACAGAGTTGCGACGAAAATTTCCCAATAAACTGATTTCAAGAAACTCCGAATTTCGTTGGCCCCCCAGGTCGCCTGACCTTACTGCACCTGACTTTTTCTTGTGGGGTTTAATTAAACAAGAAGTTTATAAAACAAAGCCAACAAATTTGGATGAACTAAAGCAATCCATTTTGAGCCTCTCGAACAGTGGTTTGCCAAGGGTTGACATTTTCTCCTTCCATAAGGCAGGGCGTTCGCAGAAGAAATGAAAAATCGTTTGCCCATTTTGGCTGCTTCTTCCCCGATAGATCAGAAGCCAGTTATCACCGTTGTGAATCTGCAGGCATCCCTCCGCTTCATATTTGTCAGTATTGACATTTGCTTGTGGTGGTAGGTGGGTCATAACGTTCTGCTAACTGTTTGCATATTGTCTGGTCCTTCCATCTGCATTCCGCGATTTGTACATATTGTTGATCTGGAGGTACAGCGTCCGCCTTGGGAAAAGTTGCACGCTGTATGAAATTTCTTCATATGAATAACCAAAGAAATGGATTATGTACTTGACATGGGACTTGCCACTTAATAACCACTACCAATCAAAAGTCCGAAAAAGCTACGACTTTTACAAACCTCTTTGTGTGACCCAATTTTCAAGAATTGAAAAAAAGACGTTACCGGTGATTTTATTTTAAATTAGTTGGCTGAAAAGTAGTGCTCTATCAGACATACATTTATAGTTCGTAGGATAGGTCGCGAATAAGTTAAGTCAAGAATTCACTAGAAGGTTACCAGCTCCGCGCCAGTATCTCTCTCTAAAATACATACATACATATACATATACACATACATATATGTATAGGTATCTATAAACAACCTTACGCATGTGTGGGTTTTACTTCCGAGAGCTGCGAGTGTGTAGTTGTGTAAAATAGCAAATTTGCATTGGTTAATGTAATGCCTGGTGCCATTGCTTCCATCGCTTGATGGCATTTTTTTTTAGTTACCCACAGCAGGTGGATAAGCTGTTGGCGTTGCTCACTTTCAGCTCTTTTATATTTTACATACCGGCATATATATTTTTTATTTTCTTATCTGCTTTGCTTTTATTTATTTATTTTTTCAGAAAGATGTTAATTTGTTTGCAAGACACGCATGGCATACACATTCCGTTGCTTGAATATGGATGCATGTGCAGACTTAAGTTTGCATGATTACTTGTTCATGCTTTTCCTTCGCCTATGTAGCTGAATTTTAGTTGAGGGACGTTGAGGAACAGGCCGTGAGTGCAAGCCTTTTACTTTAGATGCTCTCTGTTATAATTTAAACTTATTATTCAGATTTAGTTAGACTTGGCAAGTAAGGCGATGCTTAAGCCTATTAAATGTGTGATAAGTAAAACTCATCCCGTGAGCTTCATTTTGTATTTATTGAAAGAACTACTTAAATATTAGCTCGTAGTTTCTTTTTTTTTTGTCGGAACAACTCGCAAGTACAGCACTCAGACAACATTACAACACGATTGTACTGCTCTCGGATTCCCTTTTTGATTTTATTTAAATCTACTCGACCTCCGAAGAAATCTGAGTAGATCTTGTGGTGCCAAGGAGCTAAAGTGGTCGCTTCCTGTCACACCAGGGTCAAAGACCTCAAGCTTGATTCGAGCGAACGCCAATCAGACGCACAGAAAGTGGTCT
This sequence comes from Anastrepha obliqua, assembly GCF_027943255.1. Lineage (NCBI taxonomy): Eukaryota > Metazoa > Arthropoda > Insecta > Diptera > Tephritidae > Anastrepha > Anastrepha obliqua. The sequence goes on along the minus strand of NC_072895.1, from coordinate 83,653,824 downwards.
GCCGTCTCATCCTCCTCTCCACATGCTGGGCAGAGTGCACTGCTTGAGATGCCTATCTTTTCCATGGGCTTCGCCCATAGAAAGTGGCCCGTCATCAATCCTACCAATTGCCTACAGTTCCGTTTGCATAACGACAGGAGGATTTGCGGCAGTCGGTTGGATATGATAGGTAACATCAGGGCTAAAGAAGTTGACCTCAGAGCACGTCCTCGCTAAATAGTCAGACGTCTGGTTAACCGCGATACCTACATGTCTCGGAACCCATGTTAGCATCGGTCTATTATGTCTACCGACATAGTTCACAGCCTGGATTCACAAGACCCAACTAACCTTGAAGTGGTTGGAGGGCTGTATATGGATATGAACGCTGCTTTGCTGTCGCTGCAGACACATACAGATTTGTCTCTCCACCTGTTTTCCACAACAAAGTTTATTGCTTCTTAAATAGCATACACCTCCGCTTGAAACGCAGATGGGTACATTCAAGGACCAAGGTGTAGGTTTGTCCGCTGGACTCCACGTAGACACCAGAGCCGGAACCGTGCTCGGTCCTGAAGCCAGCCGTGAAAATGCGATAATGGAGTTTGATCACAATGGAATCTCTGGCAGCCCCACACTGTATCTCTTTTCAAGTACTCCTGATGACGTGAAGTCAAGGGGCATGGAGAGAATAGTTGGGCCGAAGTCAATGTCTTCTCTGTTGTCCAATGCCGGACAGGGGCCGTACCAATTGTGTACCATTGTGTTTCAGCCTGCCTGATGGCCTTCAGTGCCTCTCCTGATATAAGGCCTCTCGTAATATACTTAACTAACACATTTTCATACACATTTTCTTTTGTGTAGCTAATCCAGCTCCTCCTGCTTTTTGTAGTTTGGGTGCATCACAAAAAAGATGCCATTTTCCACAAAAGTAGAGATCATAGATTCACGGATAATATCGCGGTGGTAATAGTGGCGAAACACGTCAAAGAAATTGAAAGGATCGCCAGCGAGTCAGTGAGTAGGATCAAGCATTGGTTGACGTCCATGAACGTGGAAGTAGCTGAGAACAAAATTGATGTGGCTATAATAAGCAACAGAAAGGCAGCTGAATACATGAAGGTAAAAGTTGGGCCTGCAACTATCAATTCAAAACCTGCTATTAAATACCTAGGGGTAATGATTGAAGGTCGTATTAACTTTAAAACGCACCTAGAATACGCTGTGAAGAAGGCATCGAGTTCAGTCCTGTCTGGCATGAATAATTCCAAACAACGGTGGCTCTAGTCATAGCAAAAGAATACTATATAGTAGGGTTGTCAGCTCGGTCCTTTTGTACGCGTCACTGACCTGGGCTGATGCAATGAACATAAACAGCTATGCAAAAATAATAATAGCGGTATATCGGCTAAGCACGCACTATCTGCGGTTCCCCCACAATTTCTGATGATCGTTCGTTCGTCAATGCAGGACTAATCCCAGTTGGCATTCTGGCTAAAGAAATGCAGAGATTATTTATAAGGCTCACCGAATTAAACAATAGAGCAAAGCGTATAGAAAGAAAGACGTCGCTCTATCGCCCACTAGCAGGGCCGATGGAACAGCTCACCCAAGGGTAGATGGACGCATGAGCTACATAATACCCTCTTTACAACCTGATTAGAAAGGAACCACGGGGGACCAAACTACTACTTAACACAATTCCTTTCAGGGCACTGGGTATTTGGCAAATATCTCCATAAATTTGGACGTGACAGTTCGCCAAACTGCTCAGTCTGAACGGAGAGGGAAGAACATATTGAACACGACTTGTTTCAATCCGCATATTATGCTCGCGAAACCTCTAAAATTTTAAGCGGAGAAAATGTTATGGATTTTATACTGAAATCAGCTTATAACTTGAAAAGAATCTGCGCATGTAACGCAGATTCATAACGACCTAAGACCGTCAGAACTTCGCAAGCGTTAACAATAATTAGGAGCCTTTGAGCTAACCAGCCCCGCAAGGTAATAACTTTTTGGCAGTTCCCCTCGTATAGTGGCAAATATGTAGTTTAAAGGTGTTGAGTACAAGTCGTGCATACTGCTATGCCGGTATAGCAGTGCTCATGAGAGTTTTCTCTTCACGGGCCTCATCCCAGTTTTATGCCGCGTGCAAAGAGCACGACAGATGGTTATTTATGTGTAGTTTTGCAATTGCCTGCCGAGAGACGAGCACTTAAAAAAATCTTTTTTTTGTCATTTGGTGTTTAATGCAAGAGGTTTCGAATCCGCGCACTACCGAATGGTGGTCACGCTTAATATAAAAAAATACATCTCAAATAAAAAAATATTCCAACTCCCATACCTCTTATTGTAAATATCTTACAGCGCACCATAAACATTCACCATAAAATAGTGGCACTTGCTGCAGTTTTCAGCTGTACGAGTATGTGAGAATTGCAATGAATGCACTGGCAAGTTTCAGGCGTACTACTTTTTCACACACTAAGAATGTCTTTGTACTCTTGTGTGTTGGTACTTACAATTATTTATTTGCAGATAATCGAAGATTTAGTGCAGGCAATGCAATTTGCCACCGATGGGCGGCACGTTCGACATCTCCATCCTGGCTTGAAAGGCATAAACTAAATTCTAAAAGCAGCTGAAATGTGGAAAATTGCTTTTTGAAGTTTATGGTCATGCTGGCTGAGTGTACTAATAAACATAAATAGTCAGACATAAATAACAAAAAATTGTATAAATAAGGCAAAAGAGAAATGTGAAAGAATACTCGTATCTTAAAGGCAATAAATTCAGCGAACCAATCTATGGCCGATTTAAAAAAGAATGTATTATTTGTCTCATTGATAGCACTACGTACACATTGAGTAAGTTCAACGTGAAGTAATGGCTGGCGAGTGTGCGTGTACCGGTATATACGTGACATAATGGCAGGCTTAGGGTTCAGAATGCATGCGAAAACATGCGGCGTTCTGTTGCGCTAAAGCTATTTGTAACATCTATCGAAATTTTTAACAATTCATAGACCTGGAATTTGTCTCGAAAACCATTGGCTGATGTCGAAAACCATCACTGATGTTTTTGCCGATTTAAGATTTTAAAACAGTTTTATAAAGATGAAGATTTAAGCTTTCGAAGCATACATACGCGGGGTGCCTTTTATATGTATGGATTAGAGAACAAAAACAAATTTTAAATCATCGAAAATCACTTTATTGTTTTTCAAAATATTCTCTATGAAGATCTATACACTTTTGCATGCGTTTGAACCAATTGTCGCAGCACTTTTGCCACTCTGAATAAGGTACCTCCAAAACATGCATTCTGAATGCCACAACCGCTTCTTCAGGTGTCGAAAAACGTTAACCTCTCAGTTTGTTTTTTACGTACGGGAATAAAAAGAAGTCATTCGGTGCCAAGTCAGGACTATACGGCGGATGACCCATTAATTCGCTTGGGTACTCAAAAATGCAGTTGTTTGAGCCGATGTGTGAGAGCTCGCATTGTCCTGGTGAAGAGTGATCCGTCTTTGGCCATTGGTTTTCCTAATTTCTTGGAAGACAACTGGCAAACAAATGGTTGTGTACCACTCAGAATTTACTGTTCTGCGTTGTTCTAGTGGTACGGTTGCGACATGTCCAGTTTTTCCGAAAAAACAGGCGACCATTTGCTTGGAAGTGCTTCGTGCGCGAACAACTTTTGTTGGATTTGGCTCATCTTGAAACACCCATACAGTCGACTGCTGTTTACTTTCGGGCTCATACGCGTAAATCCATGATTCATCATCTGTCACGATGTCATAGACGTGTTTCGAAGCCCCGCGATCGTATTTTTTGAGCATTTCCTTCGACCAATCGACACGAGCCTTTTTTTGAGCGATTGACAAATTGTGTGGGATCCAACGCGAACAAATTTTTTTGACAGTCAAATGTTTATGCAATATTGAATGTATGCTGGTCCCACTAATGCCTAAGATTGTCTCAATCTCACAATAGGTCACATGACCATCTTGCAATATCAGTTCGTGCACAGCATCAATGGTTTTTGGAACAACCACTGATTTTGGACGACCTTCACGAAATTCGTCTTCGAGTGAACTACGACCACGATTGAATTCACCATACCATCGATAAACACTGGTCCTTGATGGAGCTTCATCGCCAAAAAATGAATTAAGTTCATCCATGCAATGTTGCTGAGTTAATCCACGTCGAAAGTTGTAAAAAATAGTTGCACGAAAATGTTCACGATTTAATTCTAATTAATTCTGGTCCGAGATGAATCTTTTAAGTTACTGTAAACAACACAAATAGCGCTGGTATTTCAAAACGTTCTGAGTACGTAAAAGCCAAAAAATGTCAAACTTTGTGATACAGCTGTCAGTTGCCAGATTGCAATACCAGGGCTGCCAAATCCCGACATATAAAGAGCACCCCTCGTATACATTTATCTAATATAAAAAAGTTTGCCTTCTTCAAACTTAGAAGGCTTTTTATTGCTAAATTTCTTTAAATATTACTGTAAAGGCAGAGTTTTCCTAATTTAAGCCCCAACTAACTAAATAAACCCCTATACCTAGGAATTCGCTACAAAAACTTAAGTCTACCCATTTATAAAACCGCCTCAATATCAGAAAAGAACGCAGCTATACATTTTTTAATGCAGCAAATAACGAATAACGAATCCAGTCTTCACCCTGTTAGTTATGAGCATCAACTCAACGCTAACAGACTGGGCGAAATAGGTACAGAAGCAGCTAGTCGAACACTTAGGAACACTGTCCCTATTCGAGTGTCAATTTATTGAAGAAGTTAGTTAATTCTTATGTTCTTTATTTTCAATGTACGATGGATACTTATAACTAGTAGAACGTACGACTATAACGTTGATACGTTGTCAATCCGAATAGTTTAATGAATAAGTGTACGATGGCACATTTGTTTTCCTTTTTTAATTCAAAGGATAAAAAGTTTTATTTATTGCGTACGGGAATAATTTTCCGCGCTCGTAAAAGAGATGTCGCTGCTGATACTATTTTTGTATTCGCTCTAGTAATACCCATACTGGTAATTTGAAGGTGTATATGTAAGGTTTCGATCGCAGTAGTTGACATTCGTTTGAAGCGTAAAGATCCTTTTTTATCTGACGTCAAAAATGTCTATGTTCGTCGCGAAAAAACAGCATTTGAGGGAAGTCAAGCTTAATTATTACCTTTTAAGGAAAAGTGTTGCTGAAACGTGTCGTATATTTATTAATATTTACGGTAATCACGCTCCATCAAATACAACTTGTAAAGAGTGGTTTCGACGCTTCCAAAGTGGCAATTTCGACGTGAGTGATAAACATCGCGAAGGGGCACCGAAAAAATTGGAAGATACTCAACTACAACAATTATTGGATGAAAACACATGTCGAGCCCTTGATGATATGTCTAAAGAGTTGGATATTGACAGATCAACAGTCGGTAAACGTTTGCACGCGATGGGAATGGTCCAGAATGTAAGGAACAGGATATCGGTAGACGTTTGGTGACGTCTGAGACGCTCCTTGAACGACAGAAAAGACAAAAATTTTCTGCATCACATCGTAATTGGCGATAAAAAAAATGGATCAATTATGCTAACCCCAAACGTCGAAAATGTTGGAGCCTGCCAGTTAAATCAGGTCCATCGACAGCGAAAAAAAATATGCATGCTTCAAAGGTTGTGTTGTGCATCTGGCGTGATCAGAAGGGCGTCATCTATTATGAACTCTTTAAACCATCTGAAACCATGCGTTTCAATCGAGCTCCGAATTCTCAAAGAAAAGTGGCCGGAATGAGACGCTATGACAACGTCAGGCCTCACGTTGCTAAATCGGTCCAGAAATATTTAGAGACACTAAATTGAGAAATCTTGCTCGACCCATCGCATTCCCCACACATTGCACCTTCGGATTACCATCTGTTCAATCATCCGATCAATGTAGTCAGTCCTTATTGGAGAGCGGTTCACTTCTTACGAGAGCATCGCAAACTGGCTCAATGAATGGATCAAATCAAAAGAATTCGAATATTTCGTCAGAGGAATCCGTATGCTTCCTGAAAGATGGAGTAAAGTTGTAGCTTCCAATGGCACACACTTCACATAATATCATGTATTATTTAATTGCTTAAATAGTTCGTAACTTTAGCTAAGAAAGGACGGAAACTTACTCCAATACCAATAAAATTAAAAAATAGCTAAAACTTCAATACGCAAAAAAGTACTTATGAAAATGCATTTAAAATCATTTCCCTTTACTTGAGACAGCAGACAGATATTTATACACAGCCATTTAAGATCTTTATAAAATTAGATATATAAAATGTCTTTTCACCAAAAGTTTCTAAACGAAAATTTATATAAGTTGTGCAGATGCCTATGATGTGTTGAATGTTTTCGGGGACACCCAACTTACAGTCAGGCGATAGAAAGTACATTCTTAAAAGGTTAAGAGGACTTTCTCTTGCACGAAATATGAAGATAACAGCATAGGTAGAAAAATCATCACAGAAATATTTAATATTTCTAAGTGCTAATCGTGTGATTCTGATGTAACAGCAGAGACCAAAAAAGTCGAGAGCTTTTTATTCTTAACATTGCCTAAAAACGAAGGTATGAACGCAGACAAGAATTCAGTAATAAAAGCAGTAAGAGGCTTGATATTTAACATTAGCGAGATGTCCTTCCACTTTTTTAACCCAATGAGCGCCGAGGCGTACAGTCCCCTCAGCAAAGATGCGGGAAAGCCCGTGACTTGGAAAAATAAAACAGCGCAAGACAAAATGCATATGTGCTCGGAGTATATGTAGATATTGCGGAAGCAAATCTGATTCGATGTGAATCATATAATTCGGTGAATTTGGCGGCAAAAAATAATAAAATTTGTAATGAAGAAATGTATAAGTCTCTCAACTGAATCGTATTCGTCGACACCCCAAGCTTGCGCCCCATAAAACATGATCGACCTTGAACACGCAGCATAGATTTTTAGTTTATTTGAAATGCAGATTCGAGGAGTGTTATTGTATTTAAGCCAAGTTGCATTGATAGCGGTTTTAGAATCAGCAAGCTTCAGATTTAAGTGTTTCGCATCAGGGCGTTTGTATGTAAGTAGCACGCCCAGATATTTGTAATCCATAACAATCTCGATATTCCCGTCGCCAAACTTCCAATTTTAAGAAGAAGGAAGAGTGTAGAGACTCTCTAAACACCATGAACTTCGACTTGGTGAAATGTACCTTATATACTTATATAATTAGCGCGTACACCCTTTTTGGGTGTTTGGCCGATCTCCTCCTTCTATTTGTGGTGTGCGTCTTGATATTGTTTCACAAATGGAGGGACCTACAGTTTCAAGCCGGTTCCGAACGGCAATATTTTTATGAAGAGCTTTTTCATGGCAGACGCTCGGAGATTTGCAATTACCTGCCGAGAGGCGACCGCTATTAGAAAAATGTTTTTCTTAACTTTGGTGTTTCACCAAGATTCGAACCAACGTTCTCTCTGTGAATTCCGAATGGTAATCACGCACCAACCCATTCGGCTACGGCGGCCGCCGTTTAATGCCCCATTTAATACCATAATCGCGGATTGCATCTATCAAACCCTGCAAAAAGCATTAAGTCATCGGCGTACATCAACAGTTTGATACGAAGATTAGCCACTTTAACTTCGCCAGGTAGGAAATCGTTTAAATCATTTAAACACAGAAATAACAAAGTTGAGGTTAGCAGACAACCTTGCCTTACCCCTTGATTGGAGTGAAAAGGGGGAGAAAGTTCGTTATGGAGCCAAATATGATTTGAAGAAGTTGGGCCCAGCTGCTTGCAAAAACGGCTAAAAAACTATTTTTAAGAATTCAACCCAAAAAATTTTTTTATTGCCAGATTTGATCTCAGCGTGCTCGAATCTATGGGGGTACGTACGTATATAAAAGGGCATATCAGACTTAAACAACATCCAAAAAGGTTGGGGACTCGTAAGTTTAAACAATAGAAGAAAGTAGCTGGGTTTATTGAAGAAAATATTTTGGAATTTTTCACTCTTGTGTACATCCATCTATACGTATGCAAGTTTTCGTTGCCAATGAGTAAATGCAAATTGTATTTTTAAGTCCTCTTTCTTCCAGTGAAGTTTATCCCGAAATCTACTGACTTAGAAAAAATTGTTGTAAATGTGGCTAAACTCAATAAACTTAATCGCTTAGTCACCATTTATTATCATAGCATAAAATTTTTGACGCCTCAACATTCGCGCTGTTAGTTTTGCCTATTGAAGCTGCATAAAGAAGCAAAGCTAATGGGTCTGGTGGTGAATGAGGACAAGACGAAGTAGCTCCTGTTATCAAACCAACAGTTGGCGCAATCGCGTATCGGCACTCACGTCACTATTGGGAGTTATGATTTTGAAGTGGTAAAAGCCTTCGTTTAGTTAACGTCCCTTTGAGAATTTGAGTGGCAAATTCTGCGGCAGATTTGTGGACCTGTGCGCTGTGGTGACGGCGGGTATTGCAGTAATAATTTGTATGAGCTTTACGGCGACACAGAAACACTGCAGCGAATAAAGATCCAGCGACGCAGCTGGCAAATACAAACGGCTCCGGGTCTGAAAGTATTCGATGCGGAACCAGCCGGCATTAGCAGAAGAAGAGAAATGTCTCCTTTGCGTTCAAAAGATTAGCGCGAGAGATAAACGACTAGCGTGATTTTTTAAACATGGCTAAAATAGCGTAAGCGGCTATCGCGTCAATCAAGAAGAAGAAGAATCAGATGACAGCTGGGGGAAAAAGTGATGGGCTAAAAATGGGCTGAATTCGCATGAATATACTAAATTCCGTTTGTTAAGTTATAAAATATTTTTTGAAATTTTAGATGGATCGCTGTGGCTCTGTATGAAGATCAGATGACACGGGAATGATTTAAAGGAGATAGTAAAACAAAAGCAATTGAGGAAATAAAACTTAGAATATAAACCTATTAGTGTATTTGAAACATTCCAGTTTTATTACCAATAATTAAATTCGTTTATCTAAATCCCATACAATTTTGAAGGTAGCCATTTTGGTAAATAATCAATAGTTTTGATGCCTTACAGCGCAATGCACGGATCACAAATGGCACTTTTTTGTTGCTTTGCATTTACAATTTCCATACACCTCAAAATCCTATGCACCTGTATATTAAGTAAGTAAGTACATATATTAAGTCTATTCTGTGAACGATGATTCTCTATCTGCCGTTGTTTTTAAGAAACTCTCAAGTTCGACGGGTTTATTGTAGGCACGCGGCGTCTTATAGACCGCACCTGCTGCTAAGTGTGGTAACAAGTCTTTTTTCGTAACCAACAACTTAGCAGCAGGCGGAGCTGCAAACTTAAAAGTTCTTTTGCGTAAGGTTGGCTCGGAACTTGGTTTCAAACGTGCGGGTATTTCAAATAGACGCGACTTAATTTCAGTTAAAGGTGTCCCAGTGATGGGGCGATCTCGAAACTGACGCTCGACAGGCAAAGTGTTTTTAAGTTGCTCTAATTGTTTTGTGGTCAATACTACCTGATGGCGTTCTTGATCTGGGAAGCGTGGTGCACTTCCTCCGAACAGTTTTTTTCTTTCATGTCTAAATTGCTTAGGCATTTTAACCTTAATGATGCAATTGAAACGTATTTTGGCTGCTGAACCGTCATCCACGATATTTCCGATGCTCTGTCTATGTGGAGCTACAATCATATTAATATATTTATGATCGTGAAATAATTGAAGTGGTTTCTCCAGCCTATGCATTTTTTTCGGCCTTTTAAGTGGTCTCGGTTTGCGCAGTTTTGATTTCGGCGAGCGAAAGACGTGCGCATGACCATGACCCGGTACGTGATGCCAATCGGGCTCACAGAGTAAATGTACTTTAATTTTCTTATATGGCAAATGGCGAGACTTTTTACGTTTCTCCCGATCAATAATTAAGCGAAGACCAGGTGTAAATATTTTTCTACGACAAGGGCAATGTTTCGGAAATCGAATCTCGTAACGTCCCACAGCTGGTAGAAAACTCAAGTGGCGAGGTATTAAGCTTCTTTTTTGCTCCGGTACACAGGATTGGCGTAAAAATAAGTGTGGATTCTGCTTTTTCATGTATTTTTCTGGTGCCCTGCAATGTGGAGGAGCGTATATGTATATGTTACAGTATTTAACTACATACCCTATACAGGGTGGTCCATTAGGTGTTTTCTTATCATATGTTATTTTCACAGCGACAGCTCTTTCGTGCTGGAAATCGTTTCAGCAAGTTAATATCACATCTGAATAACGTCGGGAAATATTGCAAGGCTATTTCCAAAGTCAATATTGCGTAGTATAAACATAGGTGGGCACTTTGCAGTAACAGTAAAAATGCAGTAAATATAATATTTTACTGATATTGCAATTTTTTTTAGTAATCAGTAAAAAAATATTTTTACTGCAATTTTTTTCAGTAATCAGTAAGAAAATATTTTTACTGCAATTTTTTTCAGTAATCAGTAAAAAAATATTTTTACTGCAAATTTTTTTCAGTAATCAGTAAAAAAATATTTTTACTGCAATTTTTTTCAGTAATCAGTAAAAGTTTACTGGTAATGAAAATTAAACTTCATTATCAGTAAAATTTTACTGATTACTGCTATTTGTAATGCAGTAAATTTATAATGCAGTGTGCCCACCTATGAGTATAAACAGTGCGTCTATTAGAAAGAAGTCTAAATGAGCCTTCCCTTAAAGCAGATTCTCATCTCGTTGATTATGTTAACAATCCAAACACCGGGCCTGGGGATCGGAAAACCTGCTTTTGATTGTCGAGGAACAAATGTATCCTCAAAGAATAACTTTTTGGCGCAGATTTTGAAGGAATGGCTTCATTGGCCATATTTGATTGAAAAAATACTACTGGAAATTCCATTTATGCCTACGATAAGCTCTACTGAGCCATGATAAACAATTGTTTGTGACTGAAAATTGAAGACATGCACTTGAACGATCTTTGGTTTCAGCAGAATAGTGCGCTATGCTCCACAGCCGATACTACAATCGATAGTTCGGTGCTTGGATAGCAAGACGGCTGGATTAATGAAACACGTGGCTTATAAAAGACATCGCCACATGGAACAGCAGGGACTTCTGCGAAGTTAATTTTTATGCAACCCAAATGCTTTCGGGGCACGGTCATTTCCGGAAATACTTCTTCAAAATAAGGAAATGCGAGCACCACAAAAGCATGTACGGGGATGCCGCCGAAGATAACTCTAAATACAGAATGCATGCGTTGGGAACAAGAATATCGAAAAATAAAGAATGCAGTCGGTCATATAACAACTGAAAATGTAGTCGATAAGATGCTAAGTAGCGAAGAAACGTGGGAGATCATCAATGGTTTCGCGGAAAGAACTCTGGAAGCAGGCACCTAGGCATAGACCTTTGGTGATGCATTAAAGCATCCGCAAAAAAACAAAAAAAAAAAAAAATAGTGCGGTGCTTGTATGAGATATTAGGCGTCTTGGCGTTGTGAATTGGCCACTTTGAAGCTGCGGCGGTGTCAAACCCATAGACTTTCTCGTGGGCTGCCGTGAAGGATGTGAATGGAAGGGACGTTTATGGGAAGAGTCTCTGGTCTTTAAGGAGAATATCGAGCTAGCCATTCGTGGGATAGAGTCGGAATTCGTTGCTAAAATATTGGAATACTGAGTTAGCAGGTTGCGCTACTGCGAAGCCAGCCGAGGCAGCCACATGAACGAGATCGTGTTCTTTAAATAATGGGAATGTTTGCTCTTATATATAAATATAATTATATAAACTGATAATATACCGAAAAACACTGATTTTTGAATTTTTAAAAAGAAACCCCTATGTGGACCGCCCTGTACACAAACCAATAATACAGACATATTGTAAGCGATCGTATGATAAACAACGTTATATTCTGCCGGTGATGGTTCTGAGGGTGAACGATACACCAGCTTCGGATCGGTGATCATAAAACGAGTTGAAGCAATGCGGCTGCGAGCATCTGTCGACGGAATTAGTCAATTAATTGTTAAAACCTTTTATCATTAGTTTAAGGAAGTTTAAGAACGCTTAGACTTACTGGTGAGGAAAACCCCCTTATGTTTGTTGGATGACATGTTCAAGCGTTCAACCATTTGTGGAAAGTTGTACAAAACCCATTTGCTCTTGGGCCTTTTCGGAGGACCGGAGACTAGCTGCACGAACGTACTTATCCGTTCTCCGGGCAGCTTATTCCAATAGGCGCCACCCAAGCCACGACGCCTGGCGTAAGGCTCATATGTGGTGTTATAAATATTTGGAGGCGGCTGATACGGTTTTGTTTTACTCATATGTTTGCTGATTTTCGACAACTGCCGGTTGAAGCATTGTGGACTTGGTGCGGGATATGCCCCGATCAGTTTTCTAGCCCGTTCCTGACTCTTAGTTTCTTTCTTATCCTCTGTGGCCAATCAAAGGAAAGCGAAATTATATTTAGTGATCATACCGACTGAGAAGAGATTTACCTAAGTTGCAATGCTTATGGTAAAAGTTGCGTTTTCTGCTAATATATTCGGATAGCGGGCGGAAATTGTCATTTTTTATCCGATTTCCTGCAAGGGCATAATTTATTACTAATTCCATAGCATGGAAGCTTACGTGAATACTCACGTGTGAGAAGCAAAAGAGGAATGGTCAGACGTTCTGGGACAAAATTTACTTGACTGGGCTCGCATGCCGTGGCAACCATTTTTGTTCTTTGTTGTGGTCAAATTGCCGAAACTATATTTTATTTTTGCGATGGCGTATTTGAAATCACGCATTTAGCTTTATTGCATCACAATTTTAGTAAATTTAAAGTTTATACATATACACACAATAAATATATAAAAAGCTAAAAAATAAAAGAATAATTGTAAAGGTTGAATTGTATTTCAAAAAACAGAAAAGTCATTCGAACAGACGATGTCATGATATGACGTGAGGCCAAGAGGAATTCCTTAAAGGTGGTGGCACTTGATCAACATTGTTTTGTACGTTTGATTCAAGGCGAATCTATTAAATGTGGGGTTGGTAAATCAGCTGATTAATTTTTTGTTTCGCCGTGTCTCTGTGGCTCATTCATTCATGTAATTCATTTTTTGTTTTCGACTTTGCCAATACTTTGCTGCGACAATGAAACGTACAAAACATTGTTGTTGGCCTCGTGCCATCACCTTCATTAAATGCTCCTTGGTTTGATTCTCACGGCAAAGTATTGGAAAAAAAGAAAACAAAAAATGAGTTCGCCAATGTTTCATTCGGTGCTGACAGCCACATGTACACGGCGAAAGAAAAAAACAAATCGGCTGATTTACTGATATCACCTTCAATAGATTCGCCTTGGTGGTAGCACTAGACAAACACCCATGATTCAATAATGAAAAGTTTGCTCAGTAAGCAGCTTTCTTGTTCCATCTTGACACATTGCCTCCCTCAGCACGGCACTGGGTTGCTAGCTCTATAAATTTTAAGTAGAAGTGGAGGAAAAGTAAAATTTGTAGAAAAAAAATCAAATGATGGTCTGCATACTAACAACAAGTCGCTCAAGTGTTTGTATGGACACATCCAGACTGATATGACATGGAGTATATCCTGACATAATGTTTAAGCCAGGACATGAGAGAGTACTTAATGCAATCCGTTAATGGAGAATTTAAAAAGATTTATTTCTTTTGAAAGAATTCATGCTTTGCAAAGAGCTAAATGGCGCCCATGTACAAATCCTCTACAAGGCTGATTACACTGCACAACAGCATTTCTGATGATTGGGTTATGATACATATTTTTAGTCCAATTTTTAATGACAATTTTAAATCTGTAACTGAAATACCCGTATCAGCTCTATATGACACATTTGACTTTTTGTAATGAAACACTATAGATTTAAAGATTATTTTATTTTATTGCCTTCTTAAGTTTAAAAAAAATTTTCTTTTATATGATATCCTTGCTGAAGTTGAAAGCATAGAACTGTTGTTAATGCTCCAACAATAGTCGGCCATCATGTGTGTGTTCCAGTAACCTTGATAGCGTTCCTCCATCGTACGAAGGTCCTGGTGGAATCGCTCGCCCTGTTCTTCGCTGAGATCCCCAAGATTGGCTGGAAAATAGTCCAGATGGTTGTGAAGAAAGTGTAACTTAATGCTCATATTACATCCAACCCTTTGGAAGTGACCCATTAGTTGTTCGACGTGCTGAGAATAGTCAGAACTTTTTTTATTTCCTAAGAAATTTTGAAGAAGCCAAACAAACTCATTCCATGCCATTTTCTCAATCACTGTCATAGTGTCTATGAAATTTGAGTCTTTTATTAACGACCTTATCTGTGGCCCGTCAAAAATACCCGCTTTTATCTTTTCTTCACCCAATTTTGGAAACTTTTTAAACAGAAAAAGAAAACAATTTCCATTTTTGTCAAGAGCTTTAACAAATTGTTTTATAAGCCCCAGTTTTATATGTAACGGAGGTAAAATTATACGATCCCTTGATACTAAAGGTGGGTTTATCACGTTCTGTTGTCCTGGTACTAACGCTTCTCGAGCAGGCCAATCTTTCTTTGATTTTTAGCTCTACTATCCCATAAGCAAAGAAAACAGGGAAAGTTTGTGTAACCACCTTGTTGGCCTAAAAGAAAGTTTACCATTTTTAAATCGACACATATGACCCAATTGTGTTCCGCATATTTAATTTTGTCTAAAACCAGAGCAATAGTTGTATATTCTTCTGTTACTTTAGTAGAATGTGCAATAGGCAATGAGCCCAATTTGTTCCCATTGTGTAAGAGAACACATTTTAAACTCCGTTTTGATGAATCTATAATTAAACGCCACTCACTAGAAACGTAATTTTGTAATCCCATTGCAGCCATTAAACCAGGTACATTTTTACAAAATACAAAGTCATCTTCTTCAGCAAAATATTCAAAGAAAGTTTGTTCTCTTCTGCGATAGTAAGAAATTTTACTTTCTTTTGTGACTAAGTTTCTTGCTTTTAATCTAGACGCCAAAATTTCTGAACCAGTCTTTGACAGTCCCAGATCTTTAATGAGGTCGTTTAAATCATCTTGGTTAAATGGTTTTGGTGTTCCCAAATCACAATCAAAGTCACTATCGCTATTGTCTGTTTTTGCCTCAAAATGTAAAGGTTCTTCCTGTGAAGCACCGGGTTGAGGTTCAGATGACATCGTAGGGCTCAAAACACGTTTATGTGCCGATCATATGGAAGGATATTCCCATTTGCCTCGATTTTTTCGGTTAATGCCAGTTATTTTTACCATACAAAAATAACAGTCGTCGTGGTGGTTAACAGGTTCAATCCAGATCATAGCAGTTTCGTATCTAAATTTATTCCTTTTCTTATTCGTCCACAAACGTAGAAACTCAACGCACGTTTTGCATACCTTTTGTGGAATCCAAGGCTTATTTTTCATTTCCATTGGGTGACCGAAGTAATTTTTGTACGCCTCATTTACGAACGATGTCACATTCAAACGGTTTTCTTGAAACATATACTCTCCGCAAATAAAAAAAAAAACTATTCCGGTCAATGCCATAACAAATAATATTAAGAAAACTTAATATTTGTTTAAATATTCGTCAATTAACACTGAAATATAGGGATTTTTTTGTGATAGCTATAACTCGTAAACAAGAGCTGTTACAAAAAAAATGAGGGTATATTTAGAATCAGCGTTGTCAAATTAGTAAACATCAAGTATCAAAAGTCATTCATCAGACAAAAAGTGCGATTTTGTTTTTCTGTGCTATTTTTTCGGGTACTCCTTTGCACGCGAAAATACTCCAGATTGCGTCATACCGTAATGTGTCGAACGCCTGAAGAAAAGATATAGAGAGAGAGAGCGCCACCCCACCGATTACTCAACAATCACTCTTAGGGTGTTTACGTGAACGACGCATGAGCGGCGTGGGCGAAAGCCGATTTGTTCATCGCGTAAATCTTGCATCAGCGAGATGGATAGCCTTTTGTAAATTATATGGGCTATAATTTTGTTTATCATACTGAGCAACGTTATCCCGCTCCAATTTTTGTACTCGGATAAATTACCCTTTTCGGGAGAAGAGTAATTTACCCCTTTCTAGCTCGAAAGGTAACCAAAGGACCAAATGTCTCTTATTAATGGCTTAGGAGCCGCGCGCTTATTATATCGTGAGAACAAATTCATCTGAACAAAGAAACATTAAAACATTTCAAAAGTTCCGGTTCGAAAACGATTAAATAGGAACAATTTAACCTTTACAGAGCTCCATCAAAGAACTTTCGGCACTTCAAATAATCAAGAGGTGCCATTTATTGAGCTACACATCTAGGTCTTTACGGAAATTCGCTCAAAATTTTAACTAAAATACTCTCAGTTCCAGAAGGGAACCCTGAATTGTGAACTGAAAAGCTTACGACCACCATATTTTCGATTATTCGTTTGGTGCCATGCTTCAGTGGCATAGCAACATTACAAAAATGTGGAATCGTCCTAAAATAACGACTACCCACTTAGAATTTCGAGAGTAATAATCTCAAAACGTTGCTCGTTCGTGAATTTCATAATGATAAAAATTTAAACCTTAAACAAGCTTTTATATTGTTTGTATTTAAATACAAACATTTTTATGTCTGTTCTGGAAATCCTTCTTCTCGCAGGGACGATTTCCATCTACACCACTGATTATCTGACAGTGCTTCATATTTAGTGTTGTTGTGGAGTTAAGCACTTTATGAAATTAATTTTCACACAGGCTACATACAGGTTATGGGGAAAGACATCCGCGATACTGAAGAAAATTTTACCCTCCAGCTGCAATCGGCCTATGGTTACTTTTTTTTGTTTAAGTACAAGAGCTTTTTGGATAGCTAAAAAGACAAATTAGTTTCTAACATAATTTGCAGAGTACTGTCCATACATGTTTTTACTGATGTAAAGTAGAAAGCCCTTAGTGACAAACCGAAAACTCAAATCTTTACCAAGCAGCAATTTTTAATTGTCAGGTCTCGGCTCAAAACAGAAAAAATTGTCCACATTTCAAAAAAGGAGACGTACTAAAAAAATTAGGCGCTGGACGGAAGTCGGCAATATCAGAGAGTTATGAAATAAGGCAAGAGACTGAGAAGTTTTCAGCGATATTACAGCCAATATTTCTTAAGAACATAAAAAACGAAAACGAGCATGCAAATAAAGAAGAAAAAGAAAAAAATATTTGTCTTACATAATCTTTAAAGATTTCAAACGGTTAAGTTTAAGGCATCATTTTGTGTAACCAAATTAATCGGCAATTACCTACGTAATAATATTCTTAAGTGTCAAAGAAGACTTTCCCGATAAAGCTCTATTCTCTACTAATATCTGGAATATAGAGAACCCGCGAAAAGTCAATGTCTACCAAGAAGCTACAGATATTTA